>NC_057715.1:104830336-104832614 GCF_004010195.1 Chiloscyllium plagiosum | reverse complement strand
GTGACGTGGGACTCCGTGCTCTACGGCCTGTTCCCCGGGACGCACACCGAGACGAACGTCAACTGTGCCTGGAGGATCATCAACTCGGTGAAGGACGCTCTCTGGGCGGTCCGAAACCTGTTGATCTTCCAGCTGAAGGAGTTGACCCCGACTGAGTGTTGCAGACTGGCACATTCCAAGGTCCAGGACTACGTGTTGAGGGACGTGCTGAAGCTTGAGGCAGCAGCCGCCAAGTCATGTGTGGAAAGACCACCGTGTAACATCTGCCTGCCTAAAGAAGAACAGGGGGCCCGCGCAGTCATTTGGGCTCTGCTGACGCCTCAGCTAAAAATGTAATCGTACAGACCTGTAAATAGGAATGATTAATCTGTTTTCGGTATGCAAACAAATGGAAAGTTTACATATGTATGGCATGTCCAGTTGTACAGATCATCAAAGTATTTTATGAATAAAGTATATTTTTGAAATTAAAAAAAATGCAACCAAACAGAGCACCTGGCATTGACCTTAGAAAAGGCAAGGGGAGGAACCGTCCTTTGACCCTGCAAAGTCCCCTAATATCTGGGGGTTAGTGCCAAAATTGGGATAGCTGTATCGCAAACTCGTCAAGCAACATACTGATATAATCACAATCACAGTATCAGACAGTAGAGACAATGCGACAACTATCACCATCCATGGATATGTCCTGTCCCACCAGTGGAACAGACCTAGCAGAGGTGGTGGCACGATGGTATACAATCTGGTGGGAGTTTCCCTATCAGTTCTCGTCATTGACTCCGGATCCTACGAAGTCTCATGGCTTCAGGTTAAACATGAGCAAGAAAATCCCCTGCTGGTTCCCACGGACCATCATTCTTCAGCTGATGAATCAGTACCCCCTTCATGTTAAACAACATTTGGGTGAAACACTGAAGGAGGCATGGGCACAAAATGTATTTGGTGGGGGATTTCAATGTCGACCACCAAGAGTGGCTTGGCAGCGACACTACTGCTTGAGATGGTCGGGTCCTATAGGACATAGCTGCTAGATTGGGTCTGCAGCAGGCAATGAGGGAACCAACAAGAGGGAAAAACATACTCAACCTCATCCTTACCAATCTGCCAGCTGCAGATGCATCTGTCCATGACAGTATCAGTAAGAGTGACCACCACACAGTCTTTGTGGTGATGAAGTTTCACATTCACATTGAGAATATCCTCCATCATGTTGTGTGGTGCTAAAACTGTGCAAAATGGGCTAGACTTCAATGTCATAGATTTTGTGTAGGTCTTAGTGAGGAGTCAACGGTACTTAAATAGCTCTGTGCTATCAAAACCCAGGAAGATGCTCCAGGAGTTAGAACTAGCAGCTACATGCTGGAAATGAATTTTAATGCAATGAAAAGATGGCCAAGGAAAAAGAACTGGAGTTGGTGGGTTGTGGGGGGGGGGGGGGGGGTTGTGTGTGTGTGTGGCAAATGAGTAGTGGACCGGAGTGTCACAGAAGCCACAATGCCATTGGAATGCTAAAAGGGGGGGCATGAGCTGAATTTGGCAGTTCATCACACTAGAAGTGATAACCTTAATTATGATGTCTTCTTTCACTCACTCATTGTCGTTTAATTACTATCACAACTGTAAAGCACACATTTATAATTTTTTCAACAAGTACTGATTAGGAAATAATTATCCAACATTTTAAGATCTGAATTTAATCAAATGCTTTGGAAATACAAGTCACAATGGGGAAATTCTCCAATGTCTTCACAGATCAATGCTTACAGAGAGAGCACTTTGTAAATATCCAGTTTAAGACTGTGAATGATATTCTCCAGCTGAGAGAATACAGAATATTTCCAGACATCCACTGGATATCTGCTATTTCAGTTTAACAAGTTCCAAGCACATCCAACTGAGGATGCTGAAGTGAAAAGATCCTGAACTTCAAATCTTAAATCACCTGACCAGAACATGAATTAAACATTGGCAGATATATTAATCCATTGACAATCAATCTAGCGCCATCCTTATTTCGTCTGACATATACTGCCATGTTTTAACTTAGCCCACATAAATTCAGCTGAGAAAACCTAGCTGAACTTAGTCTTCTGTTTTATGGATGTAAGTGGCCAATAAGGAAGAAATGTTAAAAGCGCCACACCTCTCTCCCTCTGATTACATGTTCTACTTTTAGTCATTTAGATAAATGATTTGGATGTGAGCATAAGAGGTACAGTTAGTAAGTTTGCAGATGACACCAAAATTGGAGGTGTAGTGGACAGCGAAGAAGGTTACC
>NC_057715.1:104825886-104830181 GCF_004010195.1 Chiloscyllium plagiosum | reverse complement strand
GAAAGGGTTCAGAAAAGATTTACAAGGATGTTGCCAGGGTTGGAGGATTTGAGCTCTAGGGAGATGCAAAACAGGCTGGGGCTGTTTTCCCTGATGCGCGGAGGCTGAGGGGTGACCTTATAGAGGTTTACAAAATTATGAGGGGCATGGATAAGATAAATAGACAAAGTCATTTCCCTGAGGTGGGAGAGTCCAGAACTAGAGGGCATAGGTTTAGGGTGAGAGGGGAAAGGTATAAAAGAGACCTAAGGGGCAACGTTTTCACACAGATGGTGGTAAATGTATGGAATGAGCTGCCAGAGGAAGTGGTGGAAGTGAATACAATTGCAACATTTAAGAGGCATTTGGATGGGTATATGAATAGGAAGGGTTTGGAGGG
Organism: Chiloscyllium plagiosum; assembly: GCF_004010195.1. Lineage (NCBI taxonomy): Eukaryota > Metazoa > Chordata > Chondrichthyes > Orectolobiformes > Hemiscylliidae > Chiloscyllium > Chiloscyllium plagiosum. The sequence continues at coordinate 104,829,802 of NC_057715.1, read as the reverse complement.
ATATGGGCTGGGTGCTGGCAGGTGGGATTAGATTGGGTTGGGATACCTGGTCGGCATGGATGGGTCGGACCGAAGGGTCTGTTTCCATGCTGTACATCTCTATGACTCTATGACTATGACAAAAATCATTTTCCTGGCTACACAGTCAACTGTGAAGAGATGAATTGGGATCACTTTGCAAAGATTCAGATCCATTGTGATCTGAATCCTAACTGAAGATCTCCCACCAGCCAATGACTGTCAACAATTTGACTTCATCAATATTGTGTGACTGGTGGAGAACTGAACTTTGCCTAACAGTGCACTCCTCTCATCAAGAAGAAAAGAATAGGATCCTGAGGGGACTTTACAGGGTGGGTGAGATGAGAACCAGGGGACACAGTTAAAAAAGTAAGAGTTCTCCCTTTCAAGATTGAGATGCATAGTTTTTAAAACTTTTCCTCAGAGGGTTATTAATTCATAGAATTTGCTTTTCCAGAAAACAATCAAGGCTCAATTTTAAAAACTTGGAAGAATTTTGATAGATAATGGAGTCAAGGTGTGTTAGGGACATGGATAGGGCCGCTGAAAAAATGGGGTTGAAACCTCAACCAGATCAGCCATGATCTTATCAAATGATGGATTAGACTCGAAGAACCAAATGACTGAATACTACTTCTAAGTTCCATACTTCCTATCATTGCTCTTAGGTGTTACTCGGACCTAACTTTGTTCAACAGAAGATTAAGGGCCTATGGACCTGATGAAACATCCTTCAAATATAACAGGAGTTAGCTGAGACCCTAAAGTTTATCTTATTTAAAGGCAAGAGTAAGGTGCTGTGTTCCAGATGTAATTAGATTGGTTTCATATCTTGGCTTTAAGCAAACCATACTGTTTTATTACCTAATAGTTAAATTACAAGCAAAAGAAAGAAGAATTGGAACAACTTAATACTATTGGAAAACTTAACAGAATAATCATTTATTTAACTATTAAACAGGATTTGTTCCAATATAGTAACATCCCAAAAACACAAGCAAAAACAGAAATTGCTGGAAAAGCACAACAGGTCTATCAGCATCTGTGGAGACAAATCAGAGTTAATATTTTGGGTCGAGTGTCCCTTCCTCAGAACACTGTCCCGTAAACATACCCATGGCAAAGGCAAATTCAGTAAAACAAATGGTCTCACATGCAATTCTGGCAACAGGAAGAGAACTCCAGTTTTTAGCTGTAACAGAAAGAAAGATGTAGCAGCTTTGACAACCAACCTCAAACCCCAATAAAATTACTGTAAGCTAAACAAAAATCCTGGCTCTGTGGGAGTCTGACTCCATCCATTCAGGCTGCTTCCAGTGTTCCAACTTCTCAAAAAAAGCCCATGGTCTCATAAGCTGTTTACTATATTGATATGGAACAGACCACTCTTCACCTCAGTCTCAACATTTCTTCATTAAACAAAGGACAAAACACATCTCTTAAAGCCATAATATCATCACAATGTATAAAGGTTAATTAATTTGATTATGTGGGATCATCAATGCAACTGTAATTCTTTGCATTCATGGGATAAGCTGTTGCTTGGCTATGACAGCTTTTATTGCTCATCCTTAATTTCCCAGGGGGCAATACCACATTGCTGTGGGAATGGAGTCATGTGTAGGTTAGGCCAGGTAATGATGGCAGATTTCCTTCCCCGAGAGGGCATTAGTGAACCTGATGAGTTTTTATGGCAATTGTCAGTGATCGTCCTTAGGCTAGCTTTTTATTTAATACAAATTTAACCATCTCCCTAAGTAGGATTGAAACCCATGTTCACAGAATATTAGCCTCTGTATCTAGATCAATAAACTAGTTACATTACCCTCATGTCACCACTTCTCTTTAATGTAGATCACAAGGAGAGCTAACTATCTGGATACAAAATTGGCTTGATGCCGTCAGAGGGAGTTGGTGAATGGTTGTTTCTCAGACCAAAGAAACAACCATTCTTTGGCGGCACGGTGGCACAGTGGTTAGCACTGCTGCCTCACAGCGCCAGAGACCTGGGTTCAATTCCCGCCTCAGGCGACTGACTGTGTGGAGTTTGCACGTTCTCTCCGTGTCTGCGTGAGTTTCCTCCGGGTGCTCCGGTTTCCTCCCACAGTCCAAAGATGTGCAGGTTAGGTGAATTGGCCGTGCTAAATTGCCCGTAGTGTTAGGTAAGGGGTAAATGTAGGGGTATGGGTGGGTTGCGCTTCGGCGGGGCGATGTGGACTTGCTGGGCTGAAGGGCCTGTTTCCACACTGTAAGTAATCTAATCTAATCTAATCTAATCAAAGTAATCTAATCTAAAGGTCTGTGACCAGCGGTGTTCCACAGATATTGGTGCTATGTCCACTGTAGTTTGTCATTATATAAATGATTTGGATGAGAATTTAGGAAGCATGATTAGTAAGTGTGCAGATGACACCAAAATTGGTGGTACATCAGACAGTGAAGAAGGTCATCTAAGATTACAAAGAGATCTTGATCAATTGGATCAATGGGCTAAGGAGTGGCAGATGGAGGTTAATTTGGATAAATGCAAGGGTATTGCATTTTGGTAAAACAACCAGACCAGGACTTATACAGTTAATGGTATGCCCCTGGGTAGTGTTCCTGATGACAGGCTTATGCTCGAAATGTTGTCTCTCCTGCTCCTTGGATGCTGCATGACCTGCTGTGCTTTTCCAGTGCCACACTTTTCAATCCTGGGTATTGTTGTCGAACAGAGAGACCCAGGGGTTCAGATAGATAGTTCTTTGAAACTTGCAACATGGGTAGACAGGGTGGTAAAGAAGATATTTGGCATGCTTGCCTTCATTGCTCAGATCATTAAGTGTAGGAGTTGTGATGTCTTGTTGAGGTTGTACAGGATGCTGGTGAGGCCACTTTTGGAGTATTGTGTTCAGTACTGGTCACCTTGCTTTATGGAGGATATTATTAAGTCAGAGAGGGTGCAGAAAAGGTTTACCAGGATTAGTTATAAGGAGAGGCTGGATAGGCTGGGAATGTAGGAGGCTCACGGTTTACCATATAGAGGTTTATAAAATCGTGAGGGGCATGGAGAAGGTGAATAGCAAAGGTCTTTTCCCTAGTTTAGGGGAGTTCAAAACTAGAGGGCATATTTTTAAAATGACAGGAGAAAGATTTAAAAGGGGACTGAGAGACAACTTTTTCACACAGACAGTGGTTCGTACGTGGAATGAACTGTCTGAGGAAGTGGTAGATGAAGTTCAGTCACAACATTTAAAAGAAATTTAAACAGGTACATGAACTGGAAAGGTTCGGTGAGATATGGACCAAATGCAGGCGAATGAGACTAGCTTAATTTGGGAAATTTGAATGGCATGTGTGAGTTAGACTGAATGGTTTGTATCCATGCTGAATGACTCTATGATTAGCAACAGAAAATCAAGTAGAGTTCAGAAATATTCAATGATCTGCAAATTCTCCAGATTATAAAGGAGGAAGTGCTAGATGCCTTGATACAGTTAAAGGTGGATAAATCCCCAGGACCTGATCAGGTGTGCCCAAGAACTCTGTGGAAAGCTAGAGAAGTGATTGCTGGGCCTCTTGCTGAGATATTTGTATCATCGATAGTCACAGGTGAGGTGCCAGAAGACTGGAGGTTGGCAAACGTGGTGCCACTGTTTAAGAAGGGTGGTAAAGACAAGCCAGGGAACTATAGACCGGTGAGCCTGACCTCAGTGGTGGGCAAGTTGTTGGAGGGAATCCTGAGGGACAGGATGGACATGTATTTGGAAAGGCAAGGACTGATTAGGGATAATCAACATGGCTTTGTGCGTGGGAAATCATGTCTCACAAACTTGATTGAGTTTTTTGAAGAGGTTAACAAAGAAGATTGTTAGGGCTGAGTGGTAGATGTGATCTATATGGATTTCAGTAAGGC
>NC_057715.1:104816278-104825367 GCF_004010195.1 Chiloscyllium plagiosum | reverse complement strand
GTGACCTTATAGAGGTTTACAAAATTATGAGGGGCATGGATAGGATAAATAGACAAAGTCTTTTCCCTGGGGTTGGGGAGTCCAGAACTAGAGGGCATAGGTTTAGGGTGAGAGGGAAAAGATATAAAAGAGACCTAAGGGGCAACTTTTTCACACAGAGGGTGGTACGTGTATGGAATGTGGTGGAGGCTGGTACAATTGCAACATTTAAGAGGCATCTGGATGGATATATGAATAGGAAGGGTTTGGAGGGATATGGGCCAGGTGCTGGCAGATGGGACTAGATTGGGTTGGGATATCTGGTCGGCATGGACGGGTTGGATCAAAGGGTCTGTACATCCGTGCTGTACATCTCTATGACTCTATCTGCACATTTCCATTGTTCACCCAACATCCTTCTTCTTAGAATAAAACCAGAAAATTCCAGAAACACTCTACAGGTCAGAAGGCATCTATAAAGAGAGAAAAAGTGTTAATGCACAAAATTTAATCCAGGCCACAGGAGGATGTCCTGTCAAACATTTGAGTGGCCAGCAGCTAGACTGACCCACAATCAAGAATCGTAACTGGACAACACATTGGATCGGATGTATTTACCAGTCAAATAATCCACAGAAGTAAACACATACTAAAATGCTGATGCAATGCGTTAACCAATTTCATGTACTATACAAAGTGATTTGTTTCGAATATCTTTTAAAGGATGGAAGGGGAGCATTTAATTAAATCTGCCCTCTGGAAAGCCAACAGAGTTACATGCTTGCTTTACACACCATTCAGTTTTCAAAGGAAAATAAAAGGGCTGTGTGTCAAATGGGAGTTTGACAGAGCCCTGTAAGGTTTTGACTGCGCAGTTAAGTTAGAATTAGCCCCAGCACCCAAACTTCTTGCTGCACAATTTTTCGTTAGTTTTTCCTTTGATTTTTATCAGTAAAACTCACAGTGTTTATTCCTGTGCATCTTGTGAAGTAAGAGGATCGAAGAACCCAAGAGGGTCTTTGGATTTGAAGAGTATCCTTTCTTTGATGTGAGAGAGGATTCTTTGGAGATTTATTCTTAAAAAGAAAATATCCCAGTAATTCATGAATTAATACTTCAGGAAATGGGGACCATCTCAGTGGTGTTCTCACTGTTGTGATTGCACTGATCCTCAATACTCAATCAAGCAGGAAATTACATTTTTCATCTGTCATGGGATTCACCATTAATTCAGATCCACCATTAATCAAGCTAATACTTCCAGGGTTTCTGAAACAGGCAGAATATCTTCCAGGCCATTACCATTCAGCAAGGATTACCATTCAGCAAGGGTTTACCATTCAAACTCTACCTAAAAGAACCATGACTTTAATATGATATGCTAATAATATTCAATAGTTGGATTTGCTGTCATTACTTTTCTGTCTCAGTCATCAAACCTGAACTGTCACATTTCTTGAGCAGTTCAAAGTCAAAAACAAAAGCATATCGGAATGAGGAGATGGGTAGTGTACAACTCAAAACCAAAAAAGGTGCCAAAATGCCAATAGAAGTCACTATGGACTTAGAGGTATTATCAATAGAAGTCAACCGAATTTGTGTTTCCTTCTTCAGATGGCTGGGGACCAAACTCTAGAACGCCCTTCATAGAGCCAAACTGCAAAGAATCGGGCCCTTCGGTCCACCATGTTTATGCCAACCAACAAACCCCAAACTATACTAATTCCATTTACGCACACTTGTTCCATAGCCCACTATGGCCTGGCATTTCAAATGTTCATCCAGATGCTTCTAAAATGTGTGAGAGTACCTGACTCCACCATCCTCTGGGTGAAAAAGTATTTTCTCAGATCCCTCTAAATCACTTGCTGCTCACTTTAAACTAGTACCCTCTGGTCTGAGACACGTCTGTCATGGGAAAAAAGATTTTCATGATCTAATCTGCCTGGGCCTCATATAACTTTGTGTGGAGAAAGTGAGGACTGCAGATGCTGGAGATTAGAGTCAAAAAGTGTGGTGCTGGAAATGCACAGCCTGATCAAGAGCTTATGTTTGAAACGTTGACTCTCCTGCTCCTTGGATGCTGCCTGAGTGGCTGTGCTTATCCAGCACCACACTTTTTGACATAATTTTGTATACCTCCATCAGATTCCATACCCCCCCCACCCCAGCTTCCTCTGCTCTACAGAAAACAAACCCAACCTATCCAGTCTTTCTATATAACCTGAGACATTTTTATCCCAGGCAACATCCTGGTGGATCTCCCCTGCACCCTTTCCACTGCAGTCACATCCTTTCAATAGCATGGCAATCAGACAGCACACAATACTCTGTCTGTGACTGAGGCAATGTTTTAGAAAGTTGTAACAAGACTTCTTTGTTCCTATATTTTACATTCTGGCTAATGAAGGTAAGCATCTCATATGCCTTCTTCACCACCTTATGTACCTGTGCAGACACCTTCAGGGATCTATGGACTTGTGCACCGAGGTCCCTTTGTTCCTCAGCATTCCCTGGGGACTTACCAATCATTGTGTGTTATCCTTCCCTGATCAGATCTCCCAAAATGCATCACCTCACACTTAACAGGATTAAATTCTGCCAGCCATTGACCTTCCCAATTTGCCAGTTGATCAATATCAGACTGTAACCTGAGGCTATCCTCTTCATTATCAACAACTCCAACAAGTTTTGTGTCTACTGCAAATTTTAATAATTATACCTTCTACATTCACATCCAAGTTATTAATGTATGTAACAAACAACAAGGGAACCAGCACTGATCTTTGGGGTACCCCACCAATCACAGGCTTCCAATCACAAAAAGAAACCCCCATCCATCACCTTTGCCTCCTATTTATAAGCTAATTTTGGATCCAGTTAGCCAATTTGCCATGGATTCAATGGGCTCTTACATTTTGGGTTAGCCTTCCAAATGGAACCCCGTCAAAGGCCTTACTAAAATCCGTGTAAACCACATCAAATGCACTACCTTCATCAATATATTTAGTCACCTTTTCAAAAAACTCCATTAATTAGCCAGACAGGGTCACCAGACGCCTGGAGGAAGAACGCCTCATCTTCCGCCTCGGAACACTTCAACCCAGGGCATCAATGTGGACTTCAACAGCTTCCTCAATTCCCCTTCCCCCACCTCATCCTAATTTCAAACTTCTAGCTCCGCACTGTCCCCATGACTTGTCCGGACTTGTCCGACCTGCCTAGCTCCTTTTCCACCTATCCCCTCCACCCTCTCCTCCCTGACCTATCACCTTCATCTCCTTCCCCACTCACCTATTGTACTCTATGCTACTTTCTCCCCACCCCCACCCTCCTCTAGCTTATCTCTCCATGCTTCAGGCTCTCTGCCTTTATTCCTGATGAAGGGCTTTTGCCCGAAACGTCAATTTTGCTGCTCGTCGGATGCTGCCTGAACTGCTGTGCTCTTCCAGCACCACTGATCCAGAATCTGGTTTCCAGCATCTGCAGTCATTATTTTAACCAGGGTCTCCTTCCAACAAATCCATTCTGACTACACTTACAAGTGTTGACTAATCCTATCCCTCAGATTTGTTTCCAATAATATCCCCACCACTGACATCAAACCAACTGGTCTGAAATTTCCTGACCTATCCCTGCTGCCCTTCTTGAACAAAGAAACCACATTAACTATCCTTCCATCATCTGGCACTTTTCCCATGGCCAGCAAAGTATTGAGTATCTCCACTATGGCCCAACAATCTCCTCCTTTGCCTCCCTGTGTTTTTCTGTCTCTCACCCTTTCCCTCCTCCTTTAAGACCCTGCCTAACACCTACTTCTTTGGCCAAACTTCTGGGTGTCTGCCCTAAGATGTGTAAGCCTCAGATATTGCTGGATAATGCTTCTTGGAAGGATATTTTATCACATTAAAGGTGCTACATAAATGCAAGTTGCTATTATTGTTAGGGAGCTTACCAAACAAGACAAAGAGCCAGTCATATCAAGACATTAGCTATATCTAGTATATCCAGATATTTCCAGGTTCAGGCAGTTTCACTTTTATTGAAATAAAAACAGAAAGTGCTTGAGAAACAGTACTTTGATTCTTAAGAAGACTCATTGGACTTGAGACATTTACACTGTTTTTCTCTCCACAGATGCTGCCAGACCTGCTGAGTTTCTCCAGTACTTTCTGTTTTTATTTCGAATCTCCAATATCCACAGTACTTTGACTTCTTCACTTTTAATGATTTTTCCAATGACTTACAAGGATTGTTCATTGGAAGTACATCTATCTTTCTCAATAAATGAACTGAACCTAATTTCAGTTTGATTTTCCATGTGCAAAGCCAATGAATTAGCTTTCAAACTGTTGTAAGGTGGGAACTGTATTGCACAGCAAGCTCGCACAAACAGCAATGTTGCAATAGTCATCAGATAATCTGTTGTCTTCTGATTTTATTCCAAGGATAAATATTGGCCAAAGAAGTGGGCTAGCTCCCCTGTTCCCGATCAAAATGGTTGATGGGATTTTTTGCATCGACCCAAGCGGATGCCTGTCTTGCCTTTGCTCTTGAGAATTGTCCCTCATACAGTGCAATACTCCCTCAGTACTGCATTGGGAGTCTGCTCAAACCCTGGAGTGATACTTGAATCCAGAACCTTATGACTCAGAATTCAACTTGGCGGCACAGTTAGCATTGCTGCCCCATGGTTCCAGGGATCCGGGTTCAACTCCAACGCTGGATGACTGGATGTTTGCATTCACCCCGTGACAGGTTCGGTTTCCATTGGGTCCTCTGGTTTCTTCCCACAGTCCAAAGGTGTGCAGGTTAGGTGGGCTGGCCATGCTAAACTACCCAGCAGCGACCATGGTAAATGCAACGGTTACAGGAATAGGGTGGGATGCTCTCCGGAGGGTTGGTGCAGACTGTGGGGAGATTCTAAGAGACAGAGCTACCAACTGAGTCTTGGCTGATACTTAAAGTAAAGAGAGTCTAAATTAGACAGTGTGTACAACAATTTATGAACGACAAAAACCACCTGGCTTAAAACTTAGTTCATTTGATCCTATGGTGACTTGTGCTCCGAAGTGGCAAAACATATTTCCCTGAATCTGGGTGGTCTTATCATAAACATATGACTACTGTATCTCTCCCTACATGTCAGAGAAAAGCATTTGAATTGTACAAAGTTGATGATAAAGCCTCCAACTACACAGATGATAATGAGGATTAGTAAAAGCATTAAAACCAAACTGAACATTACATATTGAGACTGGGGCTCGGAGTTTGATCTCACCACCTTTTGGAATGGACTGGGAGGCAGGAGGAAGATCAATTAGCAACAGAGGGTGGCAGAACAGCTCCCTTCACCACCATGGGATGTTGTCAGCAATGGGAATCTCACTGGCATGGTTGCCCGTCGACCAGAGATGGGCGACCAAGCAAATCAACTCATTACCCAATGATTGCCCACGTTGCAGACCTGTCATCATTTTACCAGAATCAGGAATGACCAACCCCTCCCGGGGAAACTGTCAGGAAAACATTGGAGACTCGCAGAGGGTTCCTGAGGCAGTGTGCCCTTTTTCATGGTCTCAGAGTAATGTCTCCCAACAGAAACACTCTCTCAGCCCCAAACCCTGCCCCCTCAACCCCCACCCGCACAATTACTGTAACTTGCCTCGTCTTGTGTCGGTAAAACTGACTTTGCTTTATAGCGCATCTTAGAAGTGAACAGACAGTTACCTTCTCAAAGTATTTGACCAACTGTGCCATCAAGGAACTCCAGCAAAAGCAAAATTAATGAGAATCAGGGCAAACCCTCTACTGCCTGGAGTCATACCTAACACATAGGAAGATGGTTAAAAATCACACAACACCAGGTTATAGTCTAACAGGTTTAATTGGAAGCACACTAGCTTTCGGAGCGACGCTCCTACATCAGGTGATCACAATCACCTGATGAAGGAGCGTCGCTCCGAAAGCTAGTGTGCTTCCAATTAAACCTGTTGGACTATAACCTGGTGTTGTGTGATTTTTAACTTTGTACACCCCAGTCCAACACCGGCATCTCCAAATCATAGGAAGATGGTTCTGATTGTTGGAGATCATTCATCTCAGCTGCAGGACAACTCTGCAAGAGTTCCTCAGGGTCGTTTCCAGGCCCAATCATCAATGATTCATCAATGACCTTCACTCCATCACAAGGACTGGAGTTGGGATGTTTATTGATGATTGCACAACATTTGTAAATCCAGAGATACTGAAACAGTCCACGTCCATATGCAGCAAGACCTGGACTATATCCAAACTTGGCCTGATCAGTGACAGGTAACAGTGACATCCCACACGTGCCAAACAATTGCCATCTTCAACAAGAGAGAATCCAACCATCAGAAGGGAAGGGGGCAGAATGGAAAAGCGCTAGTGGTAGGAGACTCAATTGTTAGGAGAATTGACAGGAGATTTTGTGGTCAGGATCGGGACTACCGGAAGATATGTTGCCTCCCTGGTGCCAGGATCTGGGACGTCTCCGATTGGGTGTATAAGATTCTGAAAAGGGAGGGTGAACAGCCAGAAATTGTGTTACATATTGGCACCAATGATATAGCCAGGAAAAGGATTGAGGATATAAAAAGTGATTTCAGGGAGTTAGGGTGGAAGCTGCAGAGCAGGACGGGCAGAGTAGTGTTCTCGGGTTTACTACCGGTGCCATGAGAGAGCGAGGCGAGGAACAGAGAGCGGGCGCAACTTAACACGTGGCTGCGCAGCTGGTGTAGGAGGGAGGGCTTCAGATATGTAGATAATTGGGATGCCTGCTGGGGAAGGTGGGACCTGTACATGAAGGAAGGGTTGCACCTGAACTGGAAGTGGACCAATGTCCTGGGTGGAAGGTCTGCTCGAGTTGTTCAGGAGGGTTTAAGCTAGTATGGCAGGTGGGTGGGAACCTGAGCTATACGCCGGTGGTGAGAGTTGATGGAGATGAGGCTATAGCAAGAGGCAGCGCAGCCAGTGGGAAGGAATTTCCTGGGAAAGAACCAAGGGATCGGTTAAAGTGTGTTTGCTTTAATGCAAGGAGTATCAGGAATAAAAGCGATGAGCTTAGAGCATGGATCAGTACCTGGTGCTATGATGTTGTGGCCATAACAGAGACGTGGGTATCTCAGGGGCAGGAATGTTGCTGGAAGTTCCAGGGTTTAGAACATTTAAAAAGAATAAGGAGGGGGGGAAAAGAGGAGGGGGTGTAGCTCTGCTAATCAGAGAGGGTATCACAGCTATGGAAGTTACCATCGTCGAGGAGGGTCTGCCCACTGAGTCAGTATGGGTGGAAATTAGGAACAGCAAGGGAGCAGTCACCTCATTAGGGGTTTACTACAGGCCCACCAATAGCAGCAGGGAGATTGAAGAAAGCATAGGTCGGCAGATTTTGGAAGTGTGAATGTTGTAGGTTTGTTGTAATGGGTGACTTTAACTTTCCCAATATTGATTGGAACCTCCTTCGAGCAGATGATTTGGAAGGACCTGTTTTTGTAAGGTGTGTCCAGGAGGGTTTCCTAACTCAGTACGTTGACAGGCCGGAGCAATTGTTCCATGGAAAGGGCACTATAGACATGTGGAGACTGTTTAAGGAACAGTTATTGCAAGTGATGCATAAATGTGTTCCTCTGAGACAGGCAAGAAGGGGTAAGATAAAGGAACCTTGGATGACGAGAGCGGAGGAGCTTCTCGTCAAAAGAAAGAAGGCAGCTTACGTAAGGCAGAGGAAGCAAGGGTCTTGCTCAGCTCTAGAGGATTACAGGCAGGCGAGGAAGGAGCTCAAAAATGGTCTGAGGAGAGCCAAGAGGGGGCACGAAAAAGGCTTGGCAGTAAGGATTGGGGAGAATCCAAAGGCATTTTACACGTATGTGAGGAATAAGAGAATGATCAAAGAAAGAGTAGGGCCGATCAGGGATAGCATAGGGAACTTGTGATTAGAGCCTGAGGAGGTAGGGGAAGCTCTAAATGAGTTTTTTGCTTCTGTCTTTAATAAAGATAAGGACCTTGTAGTGAATGAAACCATTGAGGAACAGGTAAGCATGCTGGAATGGATAGAGATTGAGGAAGCTGATATGCTGAAAATTTTGACTAACATTAAGATTGACAAGTCGCCAGGGCCACACCAGATTTGTCCTTGGCTGCTTTTGGAAGTGAGAAATGTGATTGCTTCGCCGCTTGCGAAGATCTTTGCATCCTCGCTCTCCACCGGAGTCGTACCTGAGGACTGGAGGGAGGCAAATGTAATTCCTCTCTTCAAGAAAAGAAATAGGGAAATCCCTGACAATTATAGACCAGTCAGTCTCACGTCTGTCATTGGCAAGGTGTTAGAAAGGATTCTGAGGGATAGGATTTATGACCATCTGGAAGAGCATGGCTTGATTAAATGCAGTCAGCACGGCCTTGTGAGGGGCAGGTCATGCCTCACAAATCTTATTGAGTTCTTTGAGGATGTTACTAGACAAGTTGATGAGGGTCGAGCGGTGGATGTGGTGTATATGGACTTCAGCAAGGCATTTAATAAGGTTCTAGGGGAAAGTGAGGACTGCAGATGCTAGAGATCAGAGCTGAAAATGTGTTGCTGGAAAAGCACAGCAGGTCAGGCAGCATCCAAGGAGCAGGAGAATCGATGTTTTGGGCATGAGCCCTTCTTCAGGAAACGTTTCCTGAAGAAGGGCTCATGCCCGAAACATCGATTCTCCTGCATTTAATAAGGTTCCCCATGGTAGGCTCGTTCAGAAGGTCAGTAGGAATGGGATTGCAGGGAAATTTAGCTGTCTGGATACAGAATTGGCTGGTCGACAGAAGACAGAGAGTGGTAGTGAAAGGAAAGTATTCTGCCTGGAAGTCAGTGGCGTTCCACAGGGCTCTGTTCTTGGGCCTCTACTCTTTGTAATTTTTATTAATGACTTGGATGAGGAGATTGAAGGATGGGTTAGCAAGTTTGCAGATGACACAAAGGTTGGAGGTGTTGTTGACAGTATAGAGGACTGTTGTAGGCTGCAGCATGACATTGACAGGATGCAAAGATGGGCTGAGAGGTGGCAGATGGAGTTCAACCTGGATAAATGCGAAGTGATGCATTTTGGAAG
>NC_057715.1:104691282-104814611 GCF_004010195.1 Chiloscyllium plagiosum | reverse complement strand
GACACATCTGGATAGTAGTAACAGGATAGGTCAGAGTCAGCATGGATTTATGAAGGGGAAATCATGCTTGACTAATTTTCTGGAATTTTTTGAGGATGTAACTCTGAAGATGGATGAGGGAGATCCAGTAGATGTAGTGTATCTGGACTTTCAGAAAGCTTTTGATAAAGTTCCACATAGGAGGTTAGTGAGCAAAATTAGGGCGCATGATATTGGGGGCAAAGTACTAACTTGAAAGTTGGTTGGCTGATAGGAATCAAAGAGTAGTGATAAACGGCTCCATTTTAGAATGGCAGGCAGTGACCAGTGGGGTACCGCAGGGATCAGTGCTGGGACCGCAGCTTTTTACAATATATGTTAATGAGATAGAAGATGGTATTAGTAATAACATTAGCAAATTTGCTGATGATACTAAGCTGGGTGGCAGAGTGAAATGTGAGGAGGATGTTAGGAGATTACAGGGTGACCTGTAAGGTGAGGTGAGTGGTTACCCAGAGTGGTTACCCAGAGTGGTTACCCGTCTTCACCCAGAGAGTGGTGGCTGTGTGGAATGCTCTGCCCCAGAGGGCAGTGGAGGCCCAGTCTCTGGATTCATTTAAGAAAGAGTTGGATAGAGCTCTCAAGGATCAAGGGTTATGGAGATAAGGCAGGAACAGGATACTGATTAAGGATGATCAGCCATGATCATATTGAATGGTAGTGCAGACCCGAAGGGCAGAATGGCCTACGCCTGCACCTATTGTCTATTGTCTATTGTCTATTATCTATATGGACTTCAGGAAGGCTTTCGACAAGGTTCCTCATGGGAGACTGTTTAGCAAGGTTAGATCTCACTGAATACAGGGAGAACGGGCCATTTGGATACTGAATTGACTCAAAGGTAGAAGATGATGGTGATGGTGGAGGGTTGTTTTTCAGACTGGATGCCTGTGACCAGTGAAGTATCACAAGGATCGGTGCTGAGTCCTCTACTTTTTGTCATTTATATAAATGATTTGGATGTTAGCATAAGAGGTATAGTTAGTAAGTTTGCAGATGACACCAAAGTTGGACGTTTAGTGGACAATGAAGAAGGTTACCTCAAATTACAACAGGATCTTGATCAGATGGGCCAATGGTCTGAGAAATGGCAGATGGAGTTTAATTCAGATAAATGTGAGGTACTGCATTTTTGGAAAACAAATCTTAGCAGGACTTATACCCTTAATGGCAAGTCCTTGGGAGTGTTGCTGAACAAAGAAACCTTGGAGTGCAGGTTCATAGCTCCTTGAAAGTGGAGTTGTAGGTGGATAGGATAGTGAAGAAGGCATTTGCTATGCTTTCTTTTATTGGTCAGAGTAGTGAGTACAGGAGTTGGGAGGTCGTGTTGCAGCTGTACAGGACAATGGTTAGGCCACTGTTGGAATATTGCAATCAGTTCTGGTCTCCTTCCTATCGGAAAAATGTTGTGAAACCTGAAAGAGTTCAGAAACAAATTGCAAGGATGTTGCCAGGGTCAGAGGATTTGAGTACAGGGAGAGGCTGAACAGGCTGAGGCTGTTTTCCCTGGAGCGTCGGACACTGAGGGGTGACCTTATAGAGGTTTACAAAATTATGAGGGACATGGATAGGATAAATAGACAAAGTCTTTTCACTGGGGCCAGGGAGTCCAGAACTAGAGGGCATAGGTTTAAGGTGAGAGGGGAAAGATGTAAAACAGACCTAAGGGTAACTTTTTCACACAGAGGGTGGTACGGGTATGGAATGAGCTGCCAGAGGATGTGGTGGAGGCTGGTACAATTGCAACATTTAAGAGGCATTTGGATGGGTATATGAATAGAAAGCATTTGGAGGGATATGGGCCGGGTGCTGGTAGCTGGGACTAGATTGGGTTGAGATATCTGGTTGGCATGGACGGGTTGGACCGAAGGGTCTGTTTACATGCTGTGCATCTCGATGTCTCTCTGACTGTACATCCCTGCTTCTATATTCAAGTCCTCTCAAAATAAATGCCATCATTCCATTTGGCTTCCTAACTATTGACTCAACCTGCAAGTTTATCTTGAGAGAATCCTGGACTAGAACTCTCAAGTCTGTTCACATTTCAGACTTCAGAATTTTCTCTCCATTTAGAAAATAGTCCATGCCTCTATTCTTCCTACCAAAATGCACAACCTCACACTTTCCCACATTATATTCCATCTTCCACTTTTTTGCCCACTCCACTAACCTGTCCAAATCCTTCTGCAGCCTCCCCGCTTCCTCTATACCACCTGTCCATCTACCTATCTCTGTATCATCTGAAAATTTCATTGTGTTCCTTCAATAGTTCACCTGTATGATTCTGTACATCCTTAAACCTTTACCAATGCTCAAACCATGAATAAGACCTCAAAATTAATGCAAGCAGAATATTGCAAATGCTGGAAATTAAAATAAAACAAGAGGTGCTGGAGAAACTCAGCAGGCCTGGCAGCATCTGCAAAGAGAGAATCAGAGTTAAAAATTGAGACGACTGTGACTCTTCTTCAGAGCAAAAGAGGATGTTGCCTGGGCTGAAGAGTTTTAGTTATGAGGAGAGACTAGACTGACTGGGTATTTCTCCTAGGAGCAGAAGAGATTGAGTGAGAACATGATTGTGATGTAAAAGCCATGCTGTGTCACATCACCTTACCAGACCGTAGAGGCTTCGCTCATTCGAGGGAAGCAACTGGTGGTGATTTAACCTGAGGACCACCAGATGTCAGGCAAGGGAACAGGTTGAGAAGAGAGCCCTTTGTGGTACCTTCAAACTGACAATGGGAATTGGACCCACACTGTTGACATCACTATGTTATGTGAACCCACAACCCAGCCAACTGAGCTAAACCAATTCCTATAAAATTAGGAGAGGCATAGATATTATATAGAGACATAGACAGGCAGAAAGATTTCCCTTTGGTGGTGGGATCAATGACCAGGAAGTTTAGAGGGAATGTGAAGAAATCTTTCTCACCCAGTAGATGGTGGGATTCTGGAATCCAGTGCCTGTAAGGATGGTAGAGCCAGAAAATCTTATCTCATTTGACAATTATCTACATGCCCATTTGAAATACCAAAGCATGCAAGACTATGGGCTAAGTGCTGGAAAATGTGATTAAAATAGTGAGTGGTTATTTTTGACCAGAGTGACTTGATGGGCTGAAGGGCCTTTTTCTATGCTATAGACTTCTCTGACTCAAAGCTTAATTGGGCCAGTCTTCACAACACCATGGATATAAAGTCAAGGCAGAGGCTGGATATTTGCAATAAGAACATCACCTCTGATCTTTTTAGAATTGCGGGCAAATGCATAATGGAATATAATTGCACATCAAAATAATTACTCCGCAACACTCATGAAGACATTAAAGACAGAGCAGTCCACTTGAGTAGAACCAATATTAGCTATGTAATATAATGCAAAAAAAAATGTAGGTGCTTCATTTAGTGTCATTCAACATTTGTCTTTCTTGGCTTATTGAAAGTTTTGTGGCAATGATCTGTTATTGAGATATATAATGCATTTTGTACAAACATATAAAATTGATGAGTGGAAAAAGACCAATCATCACATTAAGATTTTTCACATCATGATGGCCAGAGAACCAGTGTGTAGTTCCTCTGTACCCCATTTCTCCTCTCAGCCATGACCACAGCAAAATCAGCTCTGAAGAGGTTAAAAAGAGAAAGAAAACATAATAAAATTAAGGAAGGAGAAAGTGCTTCTCTAAGCCTTCGGGTGTCAAAACCACTTTCAGGACATTGCATGGTCTCTGTGTTTACCACAGTCATAGAGTCAAAGAGATGTACAGCACGGAAACAGACCCTTTGGTCCAACATGTCCATGCTGACCAGATGTCCTAACCTAATTTAGTCCCATTTGCCAGCACTTGGCCCATATAACTCTAAACCCTTCCAATTCATCTACCAATCCAAACACCTTTTAAATGTTGTAATTGTATCAGCCTCCTTTGGCAGCTCATTCTGTACATGCACTACTCTTGCGTGAAAAAGTTGCCCCTTAGGTTCCTTTTAAATTTTCCCCTTCTCACTTTAAACCAATAGTCTCTAGTTCTGGACTCCCCCAACCCAGGGAAATAGACCTTGTCTATTTACCTTATCCATGCCCCGCATGATCTTATAAATTTCCAAACGGTCACTCCTCCGCCTCCAGGGAAAACAGCCCCACCCTATTCAGCCTCTCCCTATAGCTCAAATCCTCCAACCCTGGCAACATACATTTAAATCCTTTCTGAACCCTTTCAAGTTTCACAACATCCTTCCATCAGGAGGGAGACCAGAATTGCACACAATATTACATATGCGGCCTTATCAATGTCCTATACAGCTGCAACATGACCTCCTAACTCCTATACTCGATGCATTTTCCCTATGGATATCTTCAGCCCTTACACCATGTTTCATTGAGATACCTCAGTGCTCCATCAAAAACCGTAACATGAGTTGTCATGAGGATTGGAGTGAGTAAGAGAGAAGAAAGGCAACCAGAAGTTACCGTTAAATAAGACAAAGACTTTAAAAGTCTATTGCCTGTAGGCTAAGGTTACTAAGCAATATGGAAGCAAAGCAAACAAAAGGAGTTCAAATACCGATCAGTTGTGAGCAAATACTGTTGTGGAATAAGCTCGAGAGGCTGAATGGCCTAGTTTTGTTCCTGTTCTTTGTAACAGTAACAAACCATGATTCCCTAGACATCAATGGAATCTATTGTTCAGAATGCAAACGATTCACCTCAATTCAACAGCTTCTAAAACTCAAAATCATTTTTCTTCAGAAAGTAATCCCCCTTTCATCATAAATACAATATTTCGATTTTTTTCAGTGTTCTGTCTCTGCACAGACTCAAACTGCATTGTATTTCCTTTGGACATTGTGCAACCCAGCCAATTATTTAATGCTCCAGATTTCAGTTTTCTTTCTCAATGCAATTGGTTTGAAGAGTCTTTTAAGCCAACAATTCCAGACATGCCAAAACAGTTTGTCCAGCAAGTGAGATCTTCCAGTTCACTGCTGTCATTTTTGTTTTAATTTCTTCAGAAGCAAAGCAGTGCTCCCCGGTAGGGAATATATCGGCATTTTATGGGAAAATTAACTTTTAGGTCGCAGTCAAGTGGAAAATAAGGAAAACTTGCAATATCCAAGATGTGACAGAAAAACGGGAATTTTGTTGAAAGTGCAAATGTTGCAGAATACTCTCCACATGTCACGGAATAACAAGTAGGGCAAAGAAAAACATGGAGCAGTAAGCAGATTAGATCACACCAAGTTTATGTTTTCAAAAGCTATGCATTGTCGGAGGAAGGGCAAACTTAGCATAGTATGGAATTCTTTTAGTCCCAAGTAATGTCTAAAATTTTAAATTCTCAACTTTGTTTACACATCCCTCTGTGTTCTCTCCCTTCCCAAGCTCACTAATCTCCTCCAAGTTTTAAGATCTATGCATTCCTCCAATTCTAGCATCCTGCACACAACC
Source organism: Chiloscyllium plagiosum (assembly GCF_004010195.1). Classification (NCBI taxonomy): domain Eukaryota; kingdom Metazoa; phylum Chordata; class Chondrichthyes; order Orectolobiformes; family Hemiscylliidae; genus Chiloscyllium; species Chiloscyllium plagiosum. The sequence goes on along the minus strand of NC_057715.1, from coordinate 104,809,117 downwards.
AATTTCCACTGCTTCCTTATTGGTGGCTATACTTCCAGCTGCCTTAGTCCTCAGCTCTGGTTTTCTCTCCCAAACTCTCTCTCTGTCTTAACCTTTCTCAGTCTTCTGTTGACTCCTTAAAATCTATTTCTAAAATCATTTTGTTCCAATATCTAATTTTGCGCTCAGTGTCATGTGTTGGACGAGAATGTCCACGTGAAACACCTTGGAATACTTTCATATCTTAAGGGGACTGTATGAATGCAAGTGGTTGTTGCAAGGTAGGTTTGGTTAAAAAGAGCAACTTGGTTTTGCTTAGGATGCAGCAAGGTGCCTGGGATGAAGAAGTACACGGATATTGCTTATTAGCTTTATCAGCATAGAAATTTATTTTCAGTGTTGATCAGTTGTGACCTATTCCCCATATAACATGTGGTACACACTCTTATCTCTGCTGCAACTTAGCTTTAGAATCGCATAATAATTTCTGTTCGTCATTTTCCCCAGTAAAAGAGGTTACTATTCTGCACTAGTGACATAACATTGGTTCCTCAGACTTCAATCATTGTAACCTCATAGCTCTTATAGGCGACCAGAGACCAAATCCTGCATTTTTTAAATTGCAATCATTATACGTATTATCAAATGAATGGTGACGGTAAAGAAGATACTGCCATTCAATTTAGGCCTTCAAATTATGTGGCTTGTAAAGAACTTGGAAAGATTCACAGCTTGTTATATTCTCTGATTCCCATTTAGTTTTCTGGCTTCTCAACCACCTACTGTCCTATAATTTCACTGGATTTTGCTTCCCTATCTGCTTTGCCTTTCTCTCTAGTTTTGTAGCTCCCTGGTCATTCAGGGTATGTGATGCCACAAAAAGAGTTGAGGATTTGCTGCAGTTGTTCCTGTCAGGTCAAATAGCTCATTGGATAGGGTACTGGCTAGCAACACTGAAGACTACCAATTCAAAGTACCAGCATAGCAAGTTGTGGAATTGAATAAAGCCAGTTAGACTACAGGTTAGCTCTTGAAAGGATTCTGGGTAATCCAAGATGGAGGACGGGAAAAATTTCTGGCTGTAACAGCTGCTCCTTATTTTAGGTGTTGGAAGTGATTTCCTCGAATTCCAGGAGCAGCAATTACTGTTTTATATGCTGTTGCATTGTTTTGGAAGAGGCATTTGGATGGGTATATGAATAGGAAGGGTTTGGAAGGATATGGACCGGGTGCTGGCAGGTGGGACTAGATTGGGTTGGGATATCTGGTCGGCATGGATTGGGTCTGTTTCCATGCTATACATCGCTATGACTCTATGACTCAATGAGACATGAATGTTGTTGTTTAATCTTTGGAATGCTCTACCTCACAGGACTAAGGTTGTTCAGCCTTTGAGTGCAATCAAGACTGAAGTATAGCAAATGTTTTACTAACCAACACCTTTGGACTCAGGAGTGATCAAATATTCCAGATAATCAGGACGTACGCCTAACCACAGTAAACACTGACCAAGTTAAGATACCGGACATCAATATCCCTCCAAAACTCTCGGTAAAAACAAAAACATACCTCCTGAAATCAATGTAAACCACACACTGTGTAAAAGAAATTTAATGCAGGAGGTATACACATCACTGCTATACTTTATTTGCTGCAGAAATGCTCAGTCATTGCAGTAGATCATGGTGTATGGGGCATATAACTTGTGTCAGTTGTTCAAGAATACTGGTTAAAACAAAGTTTATTGCATATAGATTGTTGGCCTGCAATCCTGCTAACAAATAAAGCGTAGCATCAGGAATAGCCTCCTTTCTGCTTCCTTATCATGGGAATGCAGTACAGGTTCAACCCAGGAAAATCCTTGGAAATCCTAAAGCAGCCTACTTGAATAGCACAACAAATAGACACTCTCCACCGCTGACAGCAGCAGAGTGCACCATCTATCAAGTGCATGGCAGAAATTCACCAAGGATTGTTAGACAGTATCTTCTGAACCTACAATTTCTATCATCTGCAAGGACAAGGGCAGCAGAGACTTCAGAAAACCACCACGCACAATTTCCCCTCCAAGCCACTCACCATCCTGACTTGGAAATGTATCACTTTTTCTTCAATGTCGCTGGGTCCAAATCCTGGAATTCCCACCCTAAGGACATTGTGGGTCAACCCATGTGGGTAACCACATGGACTGCTACAGTTTAAAAAGGTAGCTCACCAACATCCTCTCAAGGGCAATTGGGGACCTGGATGATCTTTCCTTGTAAATACATTATTACATTTGTAAACAAAAGCAGAGTTAGTATTTCAAGCAGAGTTAGTAATCTTTCTGTGGAGAAAAAGCAGAGTTAGTATTTCAAGCCCAGTGACCCTGCTCTTCAGTGAACTGCTGCTCTTCAAAACCAGTTCTAAAGTACAGTCACTGGGCTCAAATGATTTCTCTCCACAGATGATGCCAGACCTGCTGAGTTTCTCCAGAAATGTCTGTTTTTGTTTCAGATCTTCAGCATCTGCAGTTCTTTGTTTTATCACATTTGTAAATATATGTTCACTTTTCAGCATCAGCAGTTATATCATTTATTGTAAGCTTGGGTTTAGTTTTTTTTGATTAGCAACTTGTAGGATTTCTGTGCGTTTCTAATAATTAACTTGTATTTGCGTCAGTAGCCATGATGATTTCTTTTACTCTAGATTGTGAGGCCAGGCTTTAGAGTGAATTGGGCTTGTGGTCATCACTATGGATTTCTTTGTTTATCTTAGATTGGTTTGAAACCCAGCAAGGTAAATAATTGGGGCATCAAGATTTGTTAGAAACATCTGGAACTTGGTTATTTTTAATCTTAAGGGAAATGCCCTCAAGAGATAAACTTTGGGTTTCAGTTTTCGTTTGAGTTTTGGATAGTACTTGCGATAGGATAGCTGTGTAAGTCAATACTCCTCAGACAAGAAGCATACATAGGGAACTAGGTTACTTTAGATTGAAGAATTAGTGTTAGACCCAGACCAGAAGTGTTGAGACAATACTCTGAAGAGTATTCTTAAAACTGAGTGCATTGCAGCTCAGGTGTATAATAGCTCTAGGAACAAGTTAGCTGTCGTTCCAATTTAAAAATATTAAGTGATTTCTGCTGACCAAGGTGTTAGAATCATTCCTGAAGAACGGCTTTTGCCTGAAATGTCGATTTTCCTGCTCCTCGGGTGCTGCCTGACCTGCTGTGCATTCCAGACTGTGATCTTCAGCATCTGCAGTTCTCACTTTCGCCAAGATGTTAGATATACAGGGATTCTGTGTGAGTATTGCACAGATGATGTTTTGTCAGGGCTGTGGCAATTATACTTATTTTTAACTTTCTGTTGTGGTTCTGTTCGCCAAGCTGGGAATTTGTGTTGCAGATGTTTCGTCCCCTGTCTAGGTGACATCCTCAGTGCTTGGGAGCCTCCTGTGAAGCGCTTCTGTGATCTTTCCTCCTGCGTTTATAGTGGTTTGAATCTGCCGCTTCTGGTTGTCAGTTCCAGCTGTCCGTTGCAGTGGCCGGTATATTGGGTCCAGGTTGATGTGCTTATTGATTGAATCTGTGGGTGAGTGCCATGCCTCTAGGAATTTCTTAGCTGTTCTCTGTTTGGCTTGTCCTATAATAGTAGTGTTGTCCCAGTCGAGTTCATGTTGCTTGTCATCTGCGTGTGTGGCTACTAAGGATAGCTAATCGTGTCGTTTCGTGGCTAGTTGGTGTTCATGGATGCGGATCGTTAGCTGTCTTCCTGTTTGTCCTATGTAGCATTTTGTGCAGTCCTTACATGGGATTTTGTATACTACATTGGTTTTGCTCATGCTGGGTATCGGGTCCTTCGTTCTGGTGAGTTGTTGTCTGAGAGTGGCTATTGGTTTGTGTGCTGTTATGAGTCCTAGTGGTCGCAGTAGTCTGGCTGTCAGTTTGGAAATGGTCTTGGTGTACGGTAGTGTGGCTAGTCCTTTGGGTTGCGGCATGTCCTTGTTCCGTTGTCTTTCCCTTAGGCATCTTTCTTCTTCCTCTTTTTGCAGTTCTGGTGTACTGCAGTGTGTTGTGGCCCTTTTGAACAGTGTCTTGATGCAACTTCTTTTGTGTGTGTTGGGGTGGTTGCTTTCGTAGTTCTACCTGATATTAAGGGGCTATCCTGTGCCTTTCCATGGCCCCAGTGGAAGGAGCTGAGCCACGGCAGGTATACTGGGCAGAGATGGCATTATGATCTCCAATTCTGGGTAGAGTGTGCACCACTGCCCCTCTCTCATTTGTATGGCATCCTGTGGACATGACTGATGTGGACATGACTGTAGCTCTCCTGAAATCTCTCTCCACATCTCCCCGCTTTACCCCTGAACCCTAAGCATGCCAGAGTTGATGGTATAGTGTCCTCCCACCAATCCATCAGTGACCACCCCCAATTTACACCATTCTTTCCCACATTCTATCATCTCTCCTTTATATGTTGAGTTGCCCCTTCACAATTGTTATCATCTCTGTATCACAGAATGCTGCCTCTTATCCCACACAATTGAGTTCCCCAGCATCCTTACCACAGCAAACACCACTGATAATCCCCCCACCCCACACTCTTGACTTTCAGTGGACAAATGCTCATTCCTGACTGTGGCCAAGCTTCCTGCTCATCCCCAACACCAGGCCCTGACCGACTTGGAGAAACAGCCTCAAGCAACGAATTAACAGACCCCTGACTGATTCTTGTGTATCTCCCAACACTAATACCACACCTCAGATTGGCAGCATGGACCGTGGCCCAGTCTCTGGATTGTAAAGGGACAGATCACTGACCCTGACTGCACCCCAAGCACTGACTGACCATGTCCAAACCCTTGGACTCATATCAGACACTGCCAAACTAAAGGCTGTCTTCATTGCCCTGACAGATGACTATTCCCCTTAGACATTGAGACATGGCTATTTGTTTGAAGGGCATGCAGTGTTTATATTAGTACATGGTGCAGCTATAACATTAATGTGGCACACTGCCCTGCAGCAACATGTTCACTCACTTGACTGCTGACATGCATGACAAGATGTGTTTTAACTCTGCACCAGACCACAAGGCAAGACAGAATGACTGTCAATGTTTCAGCTCTGGTTGAGGGGCAATGCACAAAACGTCAGGACAAAGCAGAAATGCTGTGATTATTCATGGAGGTATGAAGTGAGTGGGCACTATGAGAGCAAGTGAGGAGTCTGGAGATGCAACGTGGTCCAAACCATGAGTTGGAAGCATGTCTCTGTGCACAATGTGTCCTGGAAGCAGAATTACAATGAAAGGCATTGATGCACTCCAAAGTGCAGCACTAAAGTGCAGAACTGTATTGTAAACAAGTCGGAGCTCTACCATGTTGATGTAAATGAGGATGGTACATGCCTGATGCCAACCTCCGTGGATGGGGAGGAGAGGTAGTGGTGGTGGTGGGCTGTGGTTGCCCATGAAGCATGCCTTGATCTGTCCAAAGTGAACTCCTGAAAGAGCAAGTTGTGAGCTGAAGTTGCTCACACTCGAACTATCATGTTGGGAATTTGCCAATGAGTTTCTCTCCAGCGCAGGAGACAATGGGAAAATGCATATGTACAAGATTAAATGAGATATTAATGAGATGTTAATGTATGTAACTAGGCTTCTCACAGCTCACTTAAAAGCTTCTCACCTTCTTGTCCAAAATCAAGTTGCCAAATCGTACCTTTACTTCTTGACATCAACCAAGAATCTAATTTTTCCAATCTTGCCATATTTTCTGATCTCCCTTGCCATTGCCCACACTGTTCAGGGACTCGGAAGATCCCACCCATAATTTGTATTTATTTCGGCACTATGATGTTAGCATTCTGTATTTCAAGTCACAACTGCAGTGCTATGTTTCCAAAATCTTTTCTCACTCTGATGCCATTAGTGAGCAGTTGGGGATCAGGGAATGCTGGGAAGTGAAGACCTTTAAGAGCAAGGTCAGCCATTTTATTTCCCCAGAAATTAACACAACTTTCAGCTTGTGACCTGAGCTTCACTTTGGGGAGCCCTGTTATAAGGACTGTACCACTCATGTTGTGTTGGCATTGTTAACTGAAAGTTAAGCTGTGTACGTTGATTCAGATTGATTGATTGGAACCTATATTACAAAATTCTATGCTTGCAACACAGAGGTCTACTTACTCAGAGTAAAAACTCAGGTTCAGCTTCAAAGCAGCAACAAATGGAAGTTCACTCAACTGGAGATGATTCACTCACCTCTTCCCAGGATGAAGGTGCTATCTTTTGAGGATACATTGAAACTGTAACCATTGGAGGTCAGAAGACTGAGAGGTGATTCTACTGAAACATGCAGAATCCTGACAGGATGGAAAAGGGTGGACGTTGAGAGAACATTTCTCCCATGAAAGTGACTAGAGCTATGCGACAGAGTCTAAATATAAGGAAGTCTCCCATTTAAGACATGAAGCAGGAGAAATATTTCCTGTCAGATGTTGTTCGGCAGTGGACTTCTCTTCCCTCGATAGAGAGACAGTGCAATTGAGCATTTTTAAGGTAGCAACAGATAGGTTCTTTTAACTGAGAAAACAATGGTTATCAGAGTAGACAAAAAAGCAGAGATGGTGTACTGCCAATGCCACTGAATCAGTAATCCAGTGACCCAGATTAATGTTCAAATCCAGTCATGGTAGATGGTGAAGGTTGAATTCAACAAATTCAGAAAGTTAAAAACTAGACTAATGATGACCATGTAACTATCATTGACCATATAAAACCATTATTAATGTTCTTTAGGGTAGGCAATCTGCCATCCTTACCCGGTCTGTTTTACATTGGTCTCCAGATCTGCAGCAATGTGATTCGTTCTTAGCTAATCACTGAAGTGGCCTGCCACGGGTAACAATTACCAACACTACCTGCATTCATTGAGTCATACAGTTATACCCCACAGCAACACGCTCTTCGGCCCAACTTGCTTATGCCGACCAAGTTTTCCAAACTAAACCAGTTCCATTAGTTTGGCCTATCTACCTCTAAACCTCTCCTACACATGTACTGTACAAATGTATTTTAAAGGTTGTAATTGTACCTCCATCTACCACTTCCTCAAGCAGCTCGTTCCACATACAAACCACCCTCTGTGACAAAGTTGCTGCTCAGGTCTCTTTTAAATCTTTCTCTTCTCACTTTAAAAAATGCCCTGTTGTTTTAAACTCCCCTACTCTAGGGAAAGATCTTTGCTGTTCTATGTCTCTCATGATCTTATAAACCTCTACAAAGATACCCCTCAACCTCCTATGTTCCAGTGAAAATGTCCCAGGCTCTCCTCATAATGCTAACCCTCCTGTCCCAGCATGCCTTTGTAAATCTTTTCTGAGTTCTCTCCAATTTAATAATATCCTTGTCAGAGCAGGGCGACAAGAACTGCACCCAGTACTCCAAATGCAGCCTTACCAATGTTCTGTACAACTACAGCATGACATCCCAACTCTTCTACTCAATGATCTGAGCAATGAAGGTAAGTGTGCTTAACGCCTTCTTAACCACCCTGTTCACCTGTGATGCAACTATCAAAGAATAGTTTATCTTTATCTTTATATACTGGAGCCAGAATGTTTATCATGCTGATGACTCCTAGCCTTCACAACTGGTTCTGGTCACACAAACCAATCAGCAATCTGTCTCTGGGTGAAGCTTGTTTTCCATATGGTGGTACTACGTTATTTCAAATATTCATCCCCATAAATTTGAATAAAGGAACAGTGTAAACATAACTCACAGTAATTTCCATTAAGTTAACAATGTGAGGAAGATGGATTTAGTCATAATGTCACTAGAACGGCAATCCAGAACTTCAGACTAATACTTAGTTGGACATAGGTTCAACTATAAGTCAAACTTGATTAATAAATCTGGAATTACAAACTAGCTTTAAGTATGATGACCATCAATTTATCATTGGTCTTTGTAAAGATTGACCAATGGCCTTTATGGATGGCAATCTGCCATCATTACATGGTCTGGACTGCATATGACTCCAGACCCACAGCAACATCAGTTGGACTGGGAAGCTAATTGACTCAGAGCCAATTAAGAGTGGACAGCAAAGGTCAGTGACACCCACACCCAATCCAATACAAACAAGAAAAAACACAACTGTTTAGCATATCAGCAAGATTTGTTTATGAATGAAACAGACCCTTGAGTGAAGCCTGGTATATGCTCTCAGTAACTGCAATAAAAGCTGAAGAATTTGCACTTGGGTTTTTTTTGTATTTTATAGAAGATTCCTAAAAAAGCAATTTCCCTGATGAGTTGCCACTCTGAATCCCCAGCAGCAGCAGAGGAATGAAGAAGGCGACTGGGTTTCATATGACAAGCATTAGCATGTTCCGTCAATAGCCAGTTTCTGTCTCCCATTGATAACAATTCCCAGGATTGTTGGCACATCAGCCAGATTCTACTTGGAGAGCAAGCAAGCTGAAGAGCTGAATGGCTTTCTTCTCCTTTGTTTACCCTGCAAGCTGAGTACCTAGCTGCTGTATCAAACAATGATTGTTCTGGGAAGCCGCATATATCCAGAGAGGCTTTGGCCTCTGATCAATGGTCAGATGGTGGATGGCCTAGCTATCCAAAGATCTGGAATGAGGGTTGAGTGCAAGTCTCATTATAGTAGTAGAGGGCTAGGGGTGACTTTCAATTAAACCTGAAATGAAGACCTTATCTCAGTCATGATGGCCAAAATTTTTGCAAAACAAAAATCTGGTTCACTAAGGTCCTGTTGGGAAGGAAAGCAGCCATCCTTGCCTGGCCTGGCCTACATGTGACTTCAAACCCACACCAATGTGCTTCACTCTGAAATAGCCTTGCAAACCAGTCAGTGCTTTCAGCTGGTAGTAAAACATGGACCACAGGGGTTCAAAAAGGTGGCTCACCATTACCTTCTCAGAGGCATGGAGGGATGGGTGGCATGATGGCTCAGTGGTTAGCATCACTGCCTCACAGCGCCAGGGACCCGAGTCCAATTCCAGTTTCAGGTAACTGTCTGTGTGGAGTTTGCACATTCTCCCTGTGTCTGCGTGGGTTGGTGACAATTCGCCACGGCAGATTCGCTGCCAATGATTAGCCACTGCCAGTTCTCCACCAGTGTTTCTCCACTGGGGTCATTTGACCTCTGGAGACTATTCGCCACTGAAAATATATATATATATGTGTACTGATTGTTTTCCCTCCCACTGTTCTTTCATACTTCTCAGTCCCCTTTATTTAAACAACTACATACTACATATTGATAAAAAAGAGGTAAAATAAATATCATTTTATTGGTTTATATATAAAAATGAGTTACAAACTCATTTAACCAGAAAAAGAAAATATATTTTTAAAATCTTTATAATGGCAGTAAAATCTCACATTAATATTAAACAATGAAGTTTCAGTTCATTTGATAGTTATGCGCTATTCCTCTAAGATATTCCAAACAATCTCTTTCACCGTATTCAAGAACAACGCAACGCAAACACTACCTTAACCAATATAATGACAATTTTATATAGTTTAGATATGCTTGTTCTCTAACATTTTAAATGTTGTTAAATTTTTAAAAATCTATTCACAAAAATAAATGGTTATTAAAACAAGTAAACGCTACCACCAATATTCAAAATATATGACTTATTTGCGTGGCGAATCGTCTTCAGTGGCCAATGGCCGGTGGCTAAGCGTCCTCGGTGGACAAAGGGCAGTGGCTAATCGTCGGCGACGAATCTGTTGTGGCAAATGGTCCCATCCCAGTCTGCATGGGTCTCCTCTGTGTGCTCTGATTTCCTCCCACAGCCCAAAGATGTGTAGGTAAGGTGAATTGGCCATGCTAATTTGTCCATAGTGTTCACAGATGGCATAGGTTAGATGCTTTGGCTATGGGAATGAGTCTGGGTGTGTTACTCTTCAGAGGGTTGGTGTGGACTTGTTGGGCCAAATAGCCTGTTTCCACACTGTAGGGATCCTATGAAATGCTGGCCATGGCGTGGTGCCCATGTCCCGTGTAGGTTTCCTCCAGGTGCTCCGGTTTCCTCCCACAGTCCAAAGATGTGCAGGTCAGGTGAATTGGCCACGCTAAATTGCCCGTAGTGTTAGGTAAGGGGTAAATGTAGGGGTATAGGTGGGTTGTGCTTCGGTGGGGCGGTGTGGACTTGTTGGGCCGAAGGGCCTGTTTCCACACTGTAATGTAATGTAATGAAATAAATTGTCCAAAAAGACAGCTGTATGCCAAGTTCAACTGTTATCTCATTAATGCTTTAGTTTTGTGTTGTTATGACATTTCCGCCCATATTCCAAATAGGAATTCCTCAATTTAGTGAAGGAAAACAGTCAAAAAATTAAAGTAAAGACAATTTTGTCCTCAGCTTTTGGATTTCCCTGTTGGTTGTTTTAGAAACACTTTAAAGTGACAAAAATAAGCAAACCTGCCTTGCAACATTATAGGAATAGGCATTGGCCATTCAGCCCATTGAGCCTGCTCTGCTGTTTAGTCCAATTATGGCTGATCAAACATGTGCCAAACTATTCCCGAAACCCTTTACACCGTTGATATTCAAAAAGATTATCAACTTCTCCTTTAAATATAATCAAAGGCTGTGCTTCCAGAGTCCTCTGGGGTAGAGGTTTGAGCAGACCCTTCCTCTCCACCGCGACCAAACGCCCAGTGCTAAGTCAACTCTTGAGAGAGGTGAAAGAATTTAGAGAAAAATTCCCTGGTATATCCCTCGCCAGTCCGCTTTGACAATCAAAACCAGTCCGGGAGATTACATCAATTTTCTGTTCAATGGTTAGTTTGAAAAAGACCCTTGGTAATTTTTCATGTTGCATTTATTTCTTTCGCTGAGTTTTAATTGGAATAGTCCCTCCCTTTATAGTTCTGATGAATTACAGTTTTAGGAATGAGCTGTGAATCAGGTTCAAATATGTCATGCTTATAAATGCATACAGACAAATACCTAAAGCTTGACCCCTGAACTGTAACGCAGATGGAATGAGACCTGCACCATGACAGATAAAATTTGTGATAAATGCAAAATCTTTATATTGTGTACATAATAAAAACATTGTGAAACTGCCATGGTACTTCACAGGGGCATAATCGACAATAAAATTGACACAATGCCAAAGAAGGGGGCATTAGGACAAATGACTAAATGTGGGTCAAAGTGGTATATTAAAGGGGATGGAGATTATCTAAGCTATAAACATCCCCAGTTACTTCCTATGGGATCAAGGAGGATAATAAATGAGCGCTGACCTTTCCATACATCTGTATTGCACTCTGGAATATATTTGGAGTGTTCTAAAATGTATATGTCCTCACGCTTTACATTTTGGGTGGTCACAGGATTCAACCAGATGCAGAACGCTTAAAGTACACACTCCTGGAAATGAGCGAATATTCAGGAGAAACTAATAAAAATCGTTGAAGCCTTTCGGCAAATGGAGCTTGGACAAAAATCCAGACAATTTTGTATGTATTTCTGTAATCAAAGGAATAAACCTCAAATTGCTCATATTTAGCTAGAGATCAAGACCTGCCATCGAAGTAGGAAACACACAGAATAATTGTCATACATTCGTTAAGTATAGTGGACTGTCACTTTAATAGTTCAATGACATGCCGTCATGTTAGCGTCGTTAGCCATTTTGGGAGCGAAACAGCTTAGTCAATCCTTGCTGCCTGCGGAATGAACACATCCGTCATGTTCTGAAACTCTTTGGCCTCCTGGTCATTTTTAAAATGTATGTCTATAACCATGATTGCATAAGCAGGTATTGAAGAAAAGAAAAAATATGATGATGTGGGTATCATTGATTCCTTGGATTACAGTTTTGATGATGACCTTTATCCCTTTGCATGCTTCTTGAGTATGGCTATATTCTGCTGATATTGAAAGTTGACTTGAGTGCAAGCTGAAATGAGAAAAACATGGCCAATTTGAGCATCTTTCTGGGTGTGAAATCCAGGTTGCACCTAAGCAGGAACATTTAGGCTGACATTAGAAGTAGAGAGGGCAGCAGAGCCAGGTGGACGTGTTTTCTTTAAAGTAACAGCTCTATTGTAAAAAAAAACCCAAAGGAAATTTGCGAGTGCGTTAAGTTTCATGATTAGTATACCTTTAACAGACACATTCACTACATTATAGTATGTGACCTAGAGGTATAAAGATCGCATACTCCATCTTACCATGGATCATTTGAAACAATGCATACTACCAAAAATATATTACTCTGGTGTAATCCATTAGATGAATATTACCCCAGATGTGCCTGAATGGAACTGAAGCATAGTATATTAACAAAAATGATACTAAAACAAGTTAAAGGAACTCATTCCAGTGAAGTGATGTGGTCAGGTTTGGGTAAAGGCTTTGGAAAGGGTTGAGCAGGAGGATTTAGCAGGATGTACCCCAGGGATGAAAGTTTTTATTTCATTCTCTCACAGGGTGCAGCTATCATTGGCTGGGCCACATCTATTGCACATCCCTAAATGCCCTTGAAAAAGTAGTGATGAGCCATCTCTCTATCTCTTCCCTCTACTCTGTCTTTATCTTCTCACTTTCCATAGATTCCTAATTCTTCCTGTCAAAATGAACCATTTCACATCTGACCAGAATGAATGCCATTGACCATTGATGAACCCAGGTGGCAAGCTTGTTTGTGTCCTTCTACATTATGGACACTGTTGAGCAATCGGCCCAAAGCCTTGAACTTTATGACATTTCAAGTGCTCGTCCAACCACTTGTTAAAGTTTGTGAGGTTTCCCACCTCAGCTACCTTGCCAGGCAGTGCATTCTATATTCTGCCACACCCTGCATGAAAAACATTTTGCTCAACTCTCCTTTAAACTTCCTGCCTTTCAGGGATTCTCCCCTGTTATTAACTCTTCAGCTAAGGAGAACAGTTGTTTCCTATCCACCCTGTCCATGCCCTTCATAATCTTATGCACTTCAGTCAGGTTCCCTCTCAACCTTTGCTGCTGTGAAGCAGCAAGAGGCGGGAGCCGGGAGGAGGTAATGTTGATGCGTGGTGATTGTCGGGAAGGCCGGTAAGTATATTTAAACTTCTTACCTTTAGGCCAGCGAGGGAGGAGCGAGCAAAGGACTTCTGGGAGGGGTAAGTAGAACAGTTTATATTTGCATTACCCAAGACACTACTCGGGTAGTGTCTCCCACCCATCCTCCTCCTCTAACCTAAAAAAAAAGTTGTGGGAGCCAGATTGACAAGGTAAGGTTACTAGTGTATTTCCTAATCCTTTTTTTTAGTAGTCACTTCAGGAGTTAGAATAGTGGGAATGTAGTTTAGGGCAGTGGAATGTTCCTCCTGCAGAATGTGGGAAGTAAGGGTCACCACTGGTGTCCCTGCTGACTACATCTGTGGGAAGAGCACCCAACACCAGCTCCTCGAAAACCGCGTTAGGGAACTGGAGCTGGAGTTGGATGAACTTCGGATCATTCGGGAGGCAGAGGGGGTTATTGACAGGACTTACAGAGAGGTAGTCACTCCCCAGATAAAAGAAAAAGACAGATGGGTGACAGTTAGGGGACATAAAGGGAACCGGCAGGCAGTGCAGGGATCCCCTGTGGCCATTCCCCTCAATAATAAGTATACCATTTGGGAATACTGTTGGGGGAGATGACTTAGCAGGGGAAAGCAGTGGGGCACCTGCTGCTAAGAAAGGAAGGGGGAAGAGGAGCAGAGCAGGAGTCATTGGGGACTCGATAGTTAGGGGGACAGATAGGAGGTTCTGTGGGGATGAGAGAGACTCACAGTTGGAGTGTTGCTCCCATGTGCCAGGGTTCGTGAGGTCTCTGATCGTGTTTTTGGGATCCTTCGGAGGGAGGGAGAGCAGCCCCAAGTCTGGTCCACATTGGCACCGACATAGGTCGGAAGAGAGATGGGGACTTGAAGCAGAAATTTAGGGAGCTAGGATGGAAGCTTAGAGCTAGGACAAACAGAGTTGTTTTCTCTGATTTGCTGCCCGTGCCATGTGCTAGTGAGGTGAGGAATAGGGAGAGAAAGGAGTTGAACATGTGGCTACAGGGATGGTGCAGGAGGGAGGGTTTCAGGTTTTTGGATAATTGGAACTCTTTCTGGGGTAGGTGGGACCTCTACAAGCAGGATGGTCTTCATCTAAACCAGAGGGGTACCAATATCCTGAGTGGAAAATTCACTAAAGCTATTAAGGTGGACTTAAACTAATACAGCAGGGGGATGGGAACCAAAATTGTAGGACAGGTACAGAAGAAGATGAGAGTAGGGAGTTCCAAAATCAAGTGTCTGACACTGGCAAGCGAGAACCTGGTTTGAAGTGTGTGTATTTAAAAGTGGGTGAACTGGCAGTATGGGTTGGTACCTGGGACTTCGATGTTGTGGCCATTACGGAGACATGGATAGAGCAGGGACAGGAATGGCTGTTGCAGGTTCCAGGATTCAGATGTTTCAGTAAGACCAGAGAAGATGGTAAACAATAGACAATAGGTGCAGGAGTAGACCATTCTGCCCTTCGAGCCTGCACCACCATTCAATATGATCATGGCTGATCATAAAAGAGGGGGAGGTGTGGCATTGTTAATCAGGGAAAATATTGTTGTAGAAAGGATGTTTGGGGACTCGTTAACTGAGGTAGTATGGGCTGAGGTTAGAAACAGGAAAGAAGAAGTCACCATGCTGGGAGTTTTCTATGGGCCTCCAAATAGTCCCAGAGATGTAGAGGAAAGGATAGCAAAGATGATTCTCGATAGGAGTGAGAGAGACAGAGTAGTTGTCATGGGGGACTTCACTTATCCAAATATTGACTGGGCTCACTACAGTACAAGTACTATAGCTGGGTCAGTTTTTGTCCAGTGTGTGCAGGAGGGCTTCCTGACACAGTATATAGACAGGCGTACAAGGGCGAAGCCACTTTAGATTTAGTACTGGGTAACGAGCCTGGCCAAGTGTTAGATTTGGAAGTAGGTGAGCACTTTGGAGACAGCGATCACAATTCTGTCAGGTTTACTTTAGTGATGGAAAGGGATAGGTGTACTCCACCGAGCAAGAGTTACAGCTGGGGGAAGGGAAATTACCTTGCAATTAGGAAAGATTTAGGAAGTGTAGAATGGGGAACGAAACTGCAGGGGATGAGCACATTAAAAATGTGGAGCTTATTCAAGGAAAAGCTCCTGTGTGTCCTAGATAAGTATGTACCTGTCAGGCTGGGAGGAAGATATAGAACGCGTGAGCCATGGTTTACTAAGGAAGTGGAATCCCTGGTCAAGAAGAAGAAGAAGGCTTATGTTAGGACAAAATGTGAAAACTCAGTTAGGGCACTTGAGGGTTACAAGGAAGTCAGGAAAGACCTAAAAAGAGAGCTCAGAAGAGCCAGGAGGAGACATGAGAAGTTGTTGGCGGATAGGATCAGGGTTAACCCTAAGGCTTTCCAGAGGTATGTAAGGAATAAAAGAATGACTAAAGTTAAATTAGGGCCAATCAAGGATAATAGTTGGAAGTTGTGTGTGGAGTCAGAGGAAATAGGGAAGCACTAAATAAATATTTTTCAACAGTGTTCACTATAGAAAATGAAAATGTTGGCTAGGAAGATACAGAGATACTTGCATCTAGACTAGAAGAGATTGAGGTTCACAAGGAAGAGGTATTAGAAATACTGCAGAGTGTAAAAATAGACAAATCTCCTGGGCCGGATGGGATCTATCCTAGGATCCTCTGGGAAGCAAGGGAAGAGATTGCCGAGCCTTTGGCATTGATCTTCAAATCATCATCGTCTACAGGAATAGTGCCTGAGGACTGGAGGGCAGCAAATGTGGTTCCCTTGTTCAAAAAAGGTAGCAGAGACAACCCTGGTAATTACAAACCACTGAGTCTCACTTCAGTTGTTGGTAAAGTGTTGGAAAAGATTATGAGAGATAGGATTTATAACCATCTAGAAACGAATAATCTGATCGGGGCAGTCAGCACGGTTTTGTGAAGGGTAGGTCATGCCTAACAAATCTTATTGAGTTTTTTGACAAAGTGACCAAACAGGTAGATAAGAGTAAACCGGTCGATGTAGCATATATGGATTTCAGCAAGGTGTTCGATAAGGTTCCCTACAGTAGGCTATTATACAAAATGCGGAGGAATGGGATTGTGGGAGACATAGCAGTTTAGATCAGTAATTGGCTTGCTGAAAGAAAACAGAGGGTTGTAGCTGATGGAACATGTTCATCTTGGTGTCCAGTTACTAGCGGCATATCGCAAGGGTTGGTGTTGGGTCCACTGCTGTTTGTCATTTTTATAAATGACCTGGATGAGGGCTTAATTTGCAGACGACACTAAGGTCGGTGGAGTTGTGGATAGTGACGAAGGATGTAGTAGGTTGCAGACAGACTAGATAGGATGCAGAGCTGGGCTGAGAGGTGGCAAATGGAGTTTAATGTGGACAAATGTGAGGTGATACACTTTGGATGGAGTAATCGAAATGCAAAGTATGGGCTAATGGTAAGATTCTTGTGAGTGCAGATAACCAGAGAGATCTCGGTGTCCAGGTACACAGATCCTTGAAAGTTGCCACCCAAATTGACAGGGTTGTTAAGAAGGCAGACAGTGTTTTGGCCTTTATTAATAGAGGGATTGAGTTCCGGAACCAGGAGGTTATGCTGCAGCTGTACAAATCTCTGGTACGGCCACACTTGGAGTATTGTGTACAGTTCTGGTCACCGCATTATAAGAAGGATGTGGAAGGTTTGGAAAGGGTGCCCAGGAGATTTACTAGGATGTTGTCTGGTATGGAAGGAATGTCTTACGAGGAAAGGCTGAGGGCCTTGAGGCTGTTCTCGTTAGAGAGAAGAAGATTGAGAGGTGACTTAATAGAGACATACAAGATAATCAGAGGGTTAGATAGGGTGGACAGGGAGAGCCTTTTTCCAAGTATGGGGACGGCAAACACGAGGGGACACAACTTTAAAGTGAGGGGAGATAGCTATAAGACAGATGTCAGAGGTAGTTTCTTTACTCAGAGTAGTAAGGGTATGGAATGCTTTGCCTGTAACGGTAGTCGATTTACCAAGTTTAAGTGCATTTAAGTCGTCATTGGACAGGCATATGGACGTACATGGAATAGTGTAGGTGGGATGGGCTTCAGGTTAGTATGACAGGGCGGTGCAACATCGAGGGCCGTAGGGCCTGTACTGCGCTGTAATGTTCTATGTTCTGTGTTCTATGTTCTAAAACAGCCCGGGCTTATCTAGCCTCTCTTTGTTGCAAAATATGCCACGCAACCTCCTGGTGAATCTCCTCTGCACCTCCTCCAGTACAATCACATCCTCCCCGTACTGTGGTGACCAGACTCCAGCTGTGGCCTACCCAAAGTTTTGTATAGTTCAAACATAATCTCCCCGTTCTTATAATTTATATCATGACTGATAAAACTACGTGTCCCCTACGCCTTCTTAACTACCCTACTAACCTGCCCTGCTGCTTTCAGGGATCTGTGAACAAGCAAGCCAAAATCTCTCTGTTCCTCTAAGTTTGAGTGGCATGGTGGTTCAGTGGTTAGCACTGCTGCCTCACAGTGCTGGAGGACCCGGGTTCAGATCCACCCTCAGGTGACTGTCTGTCACATTCTCCCCGTGTTTGCATGGGTTTCCTCTCACATCCAGAGATGTGCAGGGTAGGTGGACTAGTCATGCGAGATGGTGCTATAGTGTCCAGGGATGTATAGACTAGGTGGATTAGCCATGGCAAATGTAGGGTTAAAGGGAAAGGGTATGGTTGTCGGTGAGATGCTGTTTGGAGTGTCGGTGCGGACTTGATGGGCCAAATGGCCTGCTTCCACATTGTAGGGATTCCATGACTCTGTTGATGTGCCTCTTTTACACCACTTTGCAATATCTCTCTTGATTGGCAGCCACTCTCCCTCTATGGAAATATTATCTTTCCTGAGAAAGGGAGACAGCGTATATTAGATGAGTTCAAATCAAGCTCCTACATAACTGAAGCAAAACTACTCCTGTACTCAAATCCTTTTACAATAAAAGCTAACATTCCATTCATCTTCCTAATAGCTTGTTGCATCTGTACGTAAGCCTTCAGTAACTTATTGTCAGGGAGGCATAAGTCCTTTTACACATTTACAATTTCCAGCCTCTCACCAGTTAAGAAGTACTCTATACATCTGTTCTTCTTATCAAAATGAATAAGCTTTCATTTTTCTACATAATATTCTATCGACCACGTTCTTGCCAATCACTAAGCCTGCCCAAATCCTCCTGAAAATGTTTTAAATCTTCCTCACAGCACACATTCCTGCTTAAGCTTTGTATGATTTAGGTAATTTCATTTTCAATTATAACCTTTAAAAATCTTCAACTGATCCTTCTCTAATTTTGTCCTCATTCTTAAGCCCTTTTTCTCAATTAAGTTAGATTAATCCTCTCCAATTGGATTCACAACCTGACAGCTCCATGCTTACTTTGGTGCTCACCTCAAACTGGAGTCATTCTGCATCTATAAAACAGATTACATTGATGCAGCTGGATTAGATGCTCAAGGGTCTGCTTGAAATAACATCTGGAACCCATTTATAGTGAGGCTGCAAATCTTTCTGTCTGTCCCTCTTTCATGCTAGTCTCCTAGCCAGTAAGGGAAAGCTGAATTGTTCCTGCTCCATAAGAGCACAACACCTGCCTGACTCAATTCATTTTTATTGCTTTTTATATGAAAGTTCTGCCAAAAGGTCAAGCTATATTGAAAATGCACTTTCCATTGATGTGGATGATCCCTTTGTCTCTCCAGAAAATAGTCCCACACCTGGCATCGGAATGAAAATTATCTTTCTCGGTTATGATGAGAATCCTGGTATTAAAATATCAAGGACTCTTGATTGCCTGACGCACTGAACTATTTACTATGTCAAGATTTATACTTGCTCATGTTTTGCTGACGTTTCCCTTTCCTTTCTTCACCTGTTGCCTGACACATTATCGGGATATAGGGTCAAAGAAACAGGAGTAGTTCAGCTCTGCAGAGAACAGGACAACTAAAAAGGAAAGCCATTCAGCCCATCAGGTCTGCTGTAACGTTCCTTTAAATCGGAGTCCAGTTAGTCCCATTCTTCCCAGGGTATGCATATTTCCCTGCACTTTTTTCCTGCCTTGAGTGAATATCCAATTGTGTTTTATGGTCTCCGACTGAATCTGTATTCAACTCTCATCCAAGCATAGCATTCCAATCCTAATCTCTCAAGCCTGTTTTTTTCCCATAAGTGGCTGATCTAAATATTTCCAGTTATTTTGGCTCTATATCATCGGCCAACAAAACAAATCGATGGGTCTCAGATTATAGAGGGCATTCATTTCTATTGGATTTTGAGGGTGTATGATTCTATATTTCTACAATCTTTGTGTGACATCTTGTTTTCTAACTCCTCTCCTGAATGCCCTAAAGTGTTTTGTCCCCTTGTCCTAGACTTATGCCTCCAGCGAATTTCTTCCTTCCTCAATCTATTTTATCAACTTCTTTCTAAACCCTTAAAACATCAATAAAAGAACCTCTTCAATGTCTCTATTCCAAAAGTAATACAAGCTTCTTTATGGAATCCTTGCTCATTATCCAAATCTTGGCCTCCTCGTGTTCACTCTGATGAGGTTGTGCTGCACTCTATTCAAGTCCAATGTATCCTTTCTAAGGTGCAGTGCCCAAAACTGAATTCTGTAATCCAGATGTGGTCTAATGAGGGTTTTGTATAGCTGTTAAAAACTTCCTCCCTTCTTTATTGTAGTCATCTAGACATAAATGCATTATCTGTTTTGAATAATTTTTGTACTGGATTGCTACATTTAAAAAGTCTGTGCACATGGAAATATAAATCTCTGTAGGCCTTAGGTTCTCACCATTAAATATTCAGACTTGTAGTTTTTCAATCTAAGCTGCACAAATCAGTCAAACACTTAGCATGGTTCAAATGCATATGAAATGTAGCATACATTCTTGTGCAGACATCATTTTTAACACAGTAGTGGCATTTGTTCGGGCCTTGCTTTTTGTTTTTGAATAACTGGTTGGTTGAGGAGCCTTTCGGTCCTCATTGTTTTCCCAAGGCAATGACTCAGGCAATCAAAGTTGACTTGATAACCAATCAGCATAAATTGTGTCCTGTCCTGTAAATGGCTGTGACTGTTCAAAATTTGGCTCTCTCGTGTTTTGTCCTGATGAGTGCAGGACAGAAGTATATCTCCTTTCACTAATATCAGTTCTGTACTACCAAGTGATTGCCAATAATTTGTGTTTAATTCCGTGATCGGTTCTTCAGCTGATAATTATATATGTATAGTCTTAACAAATGCCTTCTGAAAGCTCACATGATGTATATTCATAAATAGTTCCCTGTTCATTACTTGTTACTTCTTCAAAAATGCAGTTTAGTTTGCTAGACTTCACCTACTCTCAACAAATCCATATTGTCTCCCTTTAATCAGTTCAAATTTTTCAAAATGCTCAGGCTTTCTGTCCTCAATTATAGATTTCAATAACTTCCCCAGAACAGATGTTAGACTAATAGGTCTGTGATTTCCTGGTTTCTCTCTCACTCTCTCTCTCATATCTTTCTTAACTAATGGAGCATGGTTCTATAGGCACTAGTATACCTCAACCAAGAGAACATTATTTAAGAAGGGATTACAAGGATTATGTGCTATTTGTCTCCATCATTTCTTAAATTCAGAATCTGTATCTTTACAGTGAAACACAGACTGAGAGGCATATTACCGATGAAAACAAAGGGTTAAGCTAAGATATATAAATATTGCATTATGTCAGGCAGGCAGACATTCTTTAATATTATTTTCTTACACATATCTGATAGGCTGTACCTTGTGAGAGACAGATGATGGGTTAACGACTTAACTTATACTGACGGCATTGTTGTTTTGGTGCTTCTCATCCAACGTAGACTTCCAGCAGACTGGTTCCGCAAAGTTTTACTACAGGAGCATAGGAACAGGAGTGAGCCATTTAGACCCTTAAGCCAGTTCTACTATTCAAATCAATTGTAGCTGATAATGTGCATATACCCACATCGAGGTTTGTGAAATGGAACCTGTCTCCATTTGAAGATTTCAATCCACCCAACAGTCTCCATGTGCGTCCAATGTCTACCAGGATAATTTTTGCCAGTCTTTGTTATTCTTCTTAAAGTTACTAGTCCTAATTTCGAAGTTGTTACTGAGCTCTGGTCACCATTACCGAGTCTTATTTCCTTTCGCAAGAATAGGGGCACAATATGCAAATTCAAAAAAATTGCTGTCAGCATTAATTAAAAACTGTACCATGTGTTTGTTAAAACATGCTTGATGGAGATTACATCACTTTTACAGCATCTTACATGACAGCACGTTCATTTTTTATACTGTTGCCGTATTTCGGATTGTTGTGCGTGCGTTTATGACCCAGTTTTAGATGTGTTTTATTTGTTCGATTGTAAACCAGATGTTTCAGTGTGTTAGAACTCATGGATAAATTAATCAATCCCATACTCCCAGTGGAAAGCCATTCTTAACAGGGGTGAAGATCAAACCATCGGAACTGTGATTTTTAGGTCAATCCCTGGCCCTTGTTTCCTTCAAGTGTATTTTCCCACAGGGAACTCAGAATCAATCCATGATACCTTTCATATCTAGATTCACAGTAAATCCAAAAGGCAATGATACAATGGAAGTTTTCTCTCTAACAGCTGTGCTTTGCATTGAAATAGGCCTCATTGTTGCTAGTCCACATCCCAGCGTTGGCATGATAGTTTCTGATCTTGTCTGTTGTTCAACTTGCATTTAATTTAAACCAATTTAACTGACAATCAGGTTCCCTGAAATACAGGGTGGAATTAATCCAGGTCTTGCCTGCCTCCTGGAGAGCTGAAATTAGCCAAGTATCACCTCCTTGGGGAACAGCCACCTGTATGAAGCAGAACCCCAGCATCACAGATGCCAGCCTTCAGCCAATTTGATTTCCTTCACTTGATATCGAGAATTGATGGAACTTATTGCCCCAGCGGACTGTGGAAGCCAAGTGATTAAGTGCAATCAAGACTGAGATAGACAGGTTCTTGATTGTTAAGGGAATCAAAGGTTACAGGGAGAAGGCAGGAGTATGGGTTGAGAAACATTTCAACTATGATCAAAAGGTGAAGTAGACTCAGTGGGCCAAATGACCTAATTCTGTTTTTAATTTATTGTCTTAAAAATGGTTGGAGACACTAGATACTGCAAAGAGTATGGACCCTGACAATACTCTGACATTATTACTGAAGGCTTTTGCTGCACCCCCTAGCCCAGCTCTTCCAATACAGCTACAATGCTAGCATTTAAGTAGCAATGTGGAAGCTTGCCCAATTGTGCCCAACCCAGCCAATTACGACCCCATCAATCTTCTCTCTCTTATCAATAAAGTGTTGGAAGGTGTTGTCAACAGTGCTATCAAGCAGCACCTGCTCAGCAATAACCTGCTCAGTGACAGTCAGTTTGGGTTCCACCAGGATCACGTAGCTCTTGACCTCATTACAGCCTCAGTTCAGATAAAAGATCTGAATTCCAACAGTGAGGGCACAGTCGCTGGCCTTTAAGTCAAGGTGATATTCAAATGACTGCGACTGAAGGATTTCTGGCAAAATTTCAGTCAGTCAACCAGATTCAGGGGAAACATTTGCTGCTTGTTGGAGTCAAACATAACGCATAGGAAGATGGTTATCCTTGTTGGAGGTCAGTCATCTCAGCTCCAGGGCATCTCTGCAGTTCCTCAAGGTAGTGTCCTTGGTACAACCATCCTCAGCTACTTCAGCGATGGCCTTCCCTCCATCATAAGGTCAGAAGTGGGGGTGTATCCTAATGATCATGCAATATTCAGCACCATTCACTACTCCTCAGATATTAAACCAGTCCATGTCCAAATTTTGCAAGATCTAGACAACATCTAGGCTTGGGCTGAGAAGTGACAATTAACATTTGTGCCACACAAATGCCAGGCAATGACAATCTCCAATAAGACACAATCTAATCACCACCCCTGGATATTCAATGGAGAGTTGGAAAGAGCCAAGCATCACCTCCTTTAGGGTACAGCCACCTGCACGTAGAGGTCTCCAGCATCACAGATGTCAACCTTCAGCCAATTTGATTCCCTCAACCTGACATCAAGAATGGATGGTACTTATTGCCCCAGAGGACTGTGGAGGTCAAGTCATTGAGTGTAATGAAGACAGAGATTCCCCCACAATCGACATACATGTTACAGAATTGGACGAGCCATATAAATATTGTGACAATAAGCAGGTCAGAGGCGAACGGATCATCTTCTGACTCCTCTAAGCCTGTCAATCATTTTTAAGGCACAAGTCCAGAATTGGACAGAATTAATTCCCATTTGCATGGGTGAGTGCAGCTCCAGCAACAAGACAGCATCCAGGACGATTTGCGCCATACCCACAAACATTCACTTCCTCCACCACCACACACAATAATGGCAGTGTGTCTTAACTGCAAAGAATTTACCATGGTTCATTAGACAGAAGCTTCCAAACCCAAGACGGTTACCATTGTAGAAGGATAAGGGCAGTTACTATATGGGAACACCACCTCCTGCAAGTTTCCTTCTAAGCAGTTCACCAACCTAACTTAGAACATAGAACATAGAACCAAACAGCATTGTGGGCCGAAGGGCCGGTTCCTGTGTTGTGCTGAACATGAAGACAAATCAAATCAATTCTTTCTGCCTGGTCTTGGTCCGTTTCCCACCATTCCTTGCATTTTAATGTGCTTATCTAATAGTCACTTAAATGCCCCTATCGTATCTGCCTTCACCAACACGCCTGGCCCTGTGTTCCAGGCACCTACCACTCTCTGTGTACAAAACTGCTCCTCACATCTCCTTTGAACTTTTTCCCCTCTCACCTTAAATGCATGCCTCTTAGTTTTAGACATTTCACCTCGAAGAAAAGAATCTGACCGTCAACCCTATCTAAGCATCTCATAATTTTATAGACTTCTACCAAGTCTCCCCTCAACCTGCACCACTCCAGAGAAAACAACTCAAGTTTCTCTACCTCTCCTTACAGCTCATGCCCTCTAATCCAGGTAGCATCCTGGTAAACATTTTCTGCACCTTCTTGGAAATATATCATCATTCCTTCAGTGTCATTGGGTTAATATCCTGGGACACCCTTCCTAATGACATTGTATCTCTATGCCAAATGAACTGTGAAGTTTCAAGAAAGCAACAAACTACCATCTTCTCAAGAGAAACTAGGGATAGACAATAAATCTGGCCCAGCAAGCGGTGTCCACACCCCATGAGTGGATAAAGAAAATTAGACAGGACCTTAACCATACTGTTGCCATCACTGTATTGTAAACTAGCTAGCTAGCCAACTGAGTTAACTTCACTACATCAAGGACTGCAGAATACCTACACCAAATGGACTGCAGCAATTCAAGGTGGTTCACCATCACCTTCAGGAGGGCAATAAATGCTGGTCTAGCCAGCAACGCCTACATCCCATGATGAAAGAAAAGTTGATTTTAAACAGATCAGCAGCATTCATCACTTTCCATGTAGAATTTCACATCTTCATTTCAAGTACTAACTACTATTTTACTGAAGGTATGACATATGGATATTTAATTAAATCGGACTTTGGTGTGAAATTTCAGTAACTTTGCCTAGGTACCAAATTTCAATCATTAACCCAGAAATTTTCAAGAACGATTTGATAGATCTGAGCACCTGTACAACTGAGACTTTCCAAAAATGTTGTCTTTGACACCTGCAGAGGTTTAATCGCCGCACTAGATGCAGCAACAGCATAAACCCATTCTTTATAAGCATATTTACAAACGTTCCTCACCAAACACAGGAGGAAGCCTGCTCCCCTGCAGAGTTAAAAGCAGGTTGCTTGGACAGATGCAATGGGAGAAGTATCCCTTTCAAAATGTTGTGCTACTCTCAGCTAAAAGAGAGGCAGTAAGTGCAAAGGCAAGTGGAATTGAATTAAAAACACAGCAAACGCAATTAATAAAGACAACCTACATCAGATCATTAAATGAACTGATAGGATAAATATAAAGGTAATATTTCCTTAAGCCGTGGAACCCAAATCAAGGGGAATAACCTTAAATTTAGAGCTAAGCATGGCTCTTTCTTCATCAAGAGAGAAAACCAGAAACCGTCACCCCGCAAAAAGACACTGAAGTTGGCTGAATTCAAAATTTCAAAACTAAGATTAATAAATCATTGCAAGGCACAGGTATAGGTTACAGGAGTTGAGAAGCAGGTCATCTATAACTTAAATAAGTGGCAGAACAGTCTTCAGGATGTATAGAATATATCCTATTCCTATATTACTCAAAGCAATGCTACAGTGGTAAACCATTTTGGGTTCTCCAGTAGATTTTTTGGCCAAATTTAAATTGCATTTTGATTAACGGCTTATTGTTCTACTTCACATTTCTATTTGCATGTGAATAAAGTTGACAATTGATTTAGCTTATGAATCTGTGAAGTGAGGGAAGGTAATGCTCATGAGCAGCGTAACCTTCTATGCCTCCCACTCTTTGCTCTCTACATCCTTGTTTTTCTATGATCTGTCTATACTGCTTGCAAAACAAAGATTTTCACTGTACTTAGAGTTATAAAGAGTTATAAATCTTTTGTGAACTTTTTCAAGTTTCACAACATCATTCCTATGGCAGGGAGATCAGAATTGCACGCAGTATTTCAAAAGTGGCCTAACTAATGTTCTGTACACCTGCAATATGACCTCCCAACTCCTATGCTCATTACTCTGACCAATAAAGGCAAGCATACCAAATGCCTTCTTCACTTTCATATCTACCTGCGACTCTACTTTCAAGGAACTATGAACCTGCACTCCAAGGTCTCTTTGTTCAGCAACACTCCCTAGAACCTTACCATTAAGTGTATAAGTCCTGTCCTCATTTGCTTTTTCCAAAATGCAGCATCTCACATATATCTAAATTGAACTCCATCTGCCATTCCTCGGTTCCTTGGCCTTTCCAATCAAGATCACATTGTACTCTGAGGTAACCTTCTTCGCTGTCTACTACACCTCCAATTTTGGTGTCAACTGCAAATGTACTAACCATACCTCCTATGTTCACATACAAATACTCAGGTACCATATTATGACAATAAACCAAATCAAAATCAAACCCATCATCGGTATGTTGTTCTCAAAATTAACAAGGTATTGTTCTTAGAAGGAATGAAAACTGATCTTCAAATGGAGGAGGGTAATGAGGTCACCTGACTCATGAATAGCCATTGGACAAGAGGGTTTAGATAATCAATTAACACAATGTAAGTTACTTCCCTCCAGAAATATGTTATAGCAATAAGTGCTCTGGGAAGAGGGTAGTTCTTATCAAATAGGCAACAGTTCTCATTGGGTGGTCCTGGACAGCAATCTTCATCAGGCAGATGGAAGATGGACCAGAAGAAGAGGTGGAAGACCCAGGGAATAGTTCCCTAACTGCTGACCCCACTACTTTAAGGACACCAAGACATTCTGCGCTAACAGACTATTTGTTCTCTGGTATTAATGAACCATTCTTACTTGCCACAGATTTATACATTATTTACCTAGTTACCCAATGTACCAGACTTGAACTGCTGTTTATCAACAAACTCTCAGAAAATTACTACACATTGCTAAATGTCTATAATATATAAAAATGACGATGAACCCCCAACATCAACAATTGGTGTCAAAAGTAGGATCAACAGGAGTCAAGGTTTAGTTGGCTTTGAATTTGAGAAGCAGCAGTCTTTGATTGAAGCCAGTATATCACTCGGATATTCTAAAGCAAGACTGATGTATCGTTTAATAGAGAAGTTAGAACCAATAACAGCAGGGACCCTTCTGGAAATTGTAGAAATACACAATGGCAATTTTGAGTTTGTCCTTGATAGACTTTCAAAAGAGTTGACAAAAGGAGCAATGGAATTAGAAACAGTCCAGAACAACCAAGCGTATAGTGCCCATTTGTTTGCTTTACAGTTGGATAAGGAAAATAGAGGGTTGTAGCAATTGGTAAAAGAGGTGCAGAGTAAAACGGATTGTGAAGAGGAGTGTGGTGGACCTAAAGACAAATATAACACAAAATAAAGACTGCAGGTTGATCCAGCATTGTAATGACACAAACTGGATGATGACATTGAGACGGATTTTGAAATAGATGTCTTTCCCTTGATTTAGTAAAAATCAAAGCATGCCAAGCAAAAATCTGAGAACAGACAGGAGCTGGGATTGCTATCTCACAAGACAAGATGGGTACCCTTGAGAATATAGCTGACAGCATACCCCCATTTGCCCAAAATATTACATCTCCGTGTAGTGATTTGGTTTGATTTGATATATTTACTGTCATGTGTATTGTATTACAAAATATAGTGAAAAATGTTGTATAATGTCTCCACTGTCGGACACCATCTTAAAACACAGAAAAATAAACCAAAATGTAGAATGTAAAGGCAGAAAATTTTAAAAATAAAGAATGTGTTCAACGTTACAGTCCCTTGTTGTTACGTGCTCCCGCGACGGGCTTTGTGGCCAGCCACAAGTCATCTTTATCGCTGTACTCAAACAAAAGTCATCAATCTTTAGCACCATCTTGCCTCCATCAACACCCTCACTGCTATGAGTCCTCACTGAACCCTGCCAATGTAGACGTCACCAATGCCACCGGGTACCACACTAGCCCAAATTCAACTCTGCCACCAGCATGTGCCCACTTTGGGCCCACCTTGCCAATGTAGCCCTGCCAATGTGTCGGGTCCAAACTCACACTGGGCCAAAACTGAGGCAAAGCCGAGGTTTGATGTCAGCCAGGGGTGGATGAATGAGTAAGTTCCTTAGGCACAGTTAACAAAGCGATCAACCAATCCTTTTGCCCAAGTGAAGGTAAAGAAGGCCTTTGTGAAAACTGGACTGTATTTTCAGAGCGTTCCTATAACTGCTACAATGACAGCATCCACTACATTTGATTGAAGACTCCATTAAAGCACAGAGTAGTCCGAAAGCATCATCAATTCAAGCCTTTCAAATCCTATTTCATCAGAGAAGTTTAAAAAGTGATTTATTTTAAGCTGCTATAGATAAGACCATATTGTGTAAAATAAAAGTTTAGCTTCTTTTCAAAACACAGATAAACTGCATTTTGGAAGACATCTAATTTGAACTCAGAATTCGGAATGAGAAACATTTTGGCTGTATACCCATACTGTTTAGTTTGAAGGTAGTCTTTAAAAAAAATTAACAAGTTTTCTTTAGGACAATAAAAAGCCAGTTTAAAATTATCAGGAAATTTTGACAGTTTTAAGCATCATAACAAGACATGATATCACCTGGTAACGTGGCCTACTTCCCCCAGCTTCTCAGAACAGCAGTTAACTCTTTCTACTGACAGATTTTAAAACATTATTTCACACCTTCTGTGAGATTTTAATCAGAACTAAATTCTAATTTAGCAGGTATGTTTGGATATTGTTAATCATCTGGGCTTCTTCCAAATCAACGGTGGATTTTGTTTGTGTCTTCAGACAGATTTCATGAACACAGCAATAGCCCTGGAAGTTTTGTCAAGATAAAGACTTTGAGAACAACAGAACCCTGAACTGATTATGATCACTTGAATCTCCGATCTGTAAACACTGTTTAAAACCAGAAAGTGTAGCTATGACTGAGTGGTACGGTGGCTCAGTGACTAGCACTGCTGCTTCACAGTACGAGGGACCTGGCTTCTATTCCCACCTTGGGTTTCCTCCCACAATCCAAAGATATGCAGGCCAGGTGAATTGGCTGTACTAAATTGCTGATGGTGTTAGCTGCATTAGTCAGGGGGAAATGGGTTGGTGTTGGGTTGAAGGAGCTGTTTCCATACTGTAGGGAATCTAAGCTGTAAACTATGTCTGAAACTAAGATTGATACAAATAACTTTATCTAGTTTTAAGCACACGCAATGCTGAAATTTAATTAAAGTACAAGGGGACAAAGAAATTAAAATTTATAAATTTTCATTTAAAAGTAGAGCCAGTTGAAATGGCTTGAGCTGGTTTTGACTTGTATCAAAAAATAAGGGAAAGATTGTTTGGGAAGAAATTAATTGCTCATTAATGAACATGAACAACACTGATCAGGCCATACCAAAAGAAACTCTCAAGTCTATTGTTGCCATTCTTGATTGGAGGATAATTTCAACAGAAAGGAAAGTGGAGTATAATGTCGCAAGTTAATTTTGAGAAAAGTATTATGTATTTCTTGTAAGACAGGTCAAACAAGCAGAATTTGGTAATGCCTGAAACCACACAATAATATTTGTTTGTCTGTTCTAAAGATATTATGAAAACATGTATTATTTTTAAACTAAAAAGTAAAGTTTCTCCAGAGCTCCTGAGTGTTAGACTAAATTGTAATTAATGGGATAGTCCTATTTAGAATAAAAGAACAGTGACAGGGAAAAAGTGGCACAACATCAAATGGAAATCAGAATGACTTACCTTAGGCATTGTTAAATGGAATAAATCAAGTGAAAGGAAACTGTAGGTGAAATTAAATAATTAACATCTTTCTCTTGGAGATATATGCCTCTTTTCCTTTGAGCTTTCTTTTAACAGAATGAAATTAGATAATTTGGCCATCACCCAGAACATAGCAACCAGGCGGGGAGGATACACATGAACATCCACACCCACAGCCACCGCCCCTGTAAAATATTGGATAAAAGATCACCCAAAAGTCAAAAATGCGTGACATGATCCTGTGATACTGATGTATGTGTGTAGAAGTGACTGTTACATTTAAATTAACATGACAGAACAAATGGGGAAAAAGCATTGAAGAATGGGTCTCAGACATGTACAGTTATTATTGTGGATGAAATCAGAAGTGACATGATATCAGGATATAGTCCAACAGGTTTATTTGAAATCACAAGCTTTCGGAACACTGATGAAGGAACAACGCTCCGAAAGCTTGAGATTTTCAAATAAACCTGATGGACTATTACCTGGTGTCGTGTGAGACTTCTGAGTTTGTCCAGGTCCAGCAATGGCACCTCCATATCAGACCTATTATTGAGGCCTGGAAAATGGAAAAATAGTTTAAATATTAAGACATTGACATATAATCCATACAGAAACTGACTTTAAAACAATCAACAAGCAATTGGTGTGCTGGGTGGGTGGGAAGGTAAAACTTAAAGTAAAATGAATTTTGCATTAGAACAATTAGAGACTCAATACTTAAGAAAAGTTCCACAAGATAGGAACAGGTGAAAGGAAAGCCGGCGAATCTTTTAAGTTTGTGCATAAACTATTGCTGTAATTGAATGCACTCTAACCATCGAAGAACACGACTGGTATACATCATTCAGGTGCAACGGTTGAGGATGTTGACTTTATGTTTACGTTTATTTGCTACTCAAAGCTCATACTGACACTCTTATTGCTTATGGTGCAGTAAAGGATGTCAGGATGAGCAGCTAAGCAGCAGATGCTGATCAATGTGGGACACACGAAGTAATATGTTGTGGTACAACAACAGCAGCAAACGATACTTAACAAATCTCAGTACTTGAAATGCCAGCAGGGGTGTAGAGACATCTTGGGGTTGAGAAATTTAGTTTATCTAAAAAGTTGACAATACAGGGAGATTGCATTACAAAGGCAAAGGAATCTTCAGCTTTGAAGAGGGATAGATTATAAAACAAAGGAGACAATGTTGAAACTGCAGTATCATAGTTCTGTGCATCATATTAAAGGATGGATATCTACAATGCTGCTGAGGGTAAGGAAGTTCAAAGTATGTGTTTAGATTATGAAATCTATTCCCACAAACCAATCTTGAAGCAGTATACGCAAATGATTTTTAAAAGAGAATAATTAATAAATTTATTTGACAAAAGGAATATTAACGCTAAGTAAGTAGGAGAGTGACGATTGTCAAAGTGACTCATCTTGGTAAAATGTTGCAGATGGGATGTATGGTCTGATCCTGTACTGTGTCATTCTGTGACTCCTAGAATGGATTGAATGCAGGCAAACATTTTTTTATGGAATAAATATAGGAGAATTGAATACTTCATCACAAGGAGTTCCTGAGCCAAATAATAAAACAGAACTTAAAAAGGAGTTGAATAAGCATCTTAGAGATAGAATACAAGATGAAGAAAAAAGACGGCAACTAGGACTCAGGTAGACAGCTATTTTTCAAGATGTAACAGGCATAATGGGCTAAATGGCCTCTTTTTGTGTTGCCAGTTCCATGGATCTACACAATACATTCTTCTTTTTTATTGATTTGTTGAGGACTTCTACTTCTTGGACCAACTCAGTTACTTACCTGAGAGCAACTTCTAGTGTTGCAGAGACCATATCTTTAATTATAACATTAGCAGGCTGCCTGGAGATGCCCATTAGGTGTCTACTGTTTGCCAGTGTAGTTTAAATGAGGCATGATGCTCACCCGGTATTGATCTACCCCTATCTATTTGGAAGCATATTTAAAAGAAAATGGGTGGTAGCCAAAGATGTCACCTATGGGAGGATCGAGCAGGTTGTATAGTCCCTGTTCAAGGTGACTAACCACCCCCAATGTGCCTGTGAGCTCTGTCTCTCAGCTCTGCCTCAGTAGTATCGACACCTGCTGTTCTTTATTCAGGCATTCTAATAGTTTATCTCCAAGGTGACTATTAGAATTCAAAATGGTGAATGAGTTGTTTTGTTCACTTTCTCTCGGCTGGTGAGAAGCAGTAAATGTTAATCCAATGTGAATGGTTTCAGGAATGAGAAATTTCAGTGTGGAGGATAGATTGAAGAACGTTCTCCTTGGAGACAAGAAACCTGAGAAGAGTTTTGATGCAAGTTAGCAAAATCATGAGTGGGCTGGACAGAGTACATAGGAAGAAGCCGTTCCTACTCAGAAAAGGATAACAAACAAGAGGGCAGGGATTTAACGTAGTGTGCAGACAAAGCAAGTGTAATATGATAAAGAAAGCTTTTCACTCAGCGAATAATTAGGGTAGGAAGGACTCTCCTTCTCAATCTCTCCCCTTGCCTGACATGAGGTAACCCTCAGGTTAAACTGCCACCAATCACCTCTTTCTAATGAGAGAGTAGCCCTATAATCTGATAAAGACTATGGCAACTTTGTCTTACTTGTTAGGTTTTGGAATACACTGCCTGGAAATGTGGTGAGGGGCAGGTTCAATTGAGACATTCAATAAAGCATTGGATGGCTATTTGGATAGAAATGGTGTGTGCAGAGCCATGGGAAAAGGCAGGACTTTGGCACTAAGTAACTGAATCAACGCAGGGATGACAGACTGATTGGCCTCTTTCTGTGCTATAACGATTCTGTGATTCAGTTGAGATCAACTAATTCAGCATAGATCAGGATTTGAATGTACACAGGCAGCATGGCCACGTTCTACACTGTGTTAATTCAGTGATCTAAAGCTCGGTCTGCACAGCACCACACAGTAGGTATACCTATAACATAACATTTGATACTTACCTCACGTAAGATTTCCAATATATCTGGAATTCCATCAAGGCAAATGAAAAAGAGATAAATATATTTTGTTTTGAACAAGCATAAGCCAGTAGGAAGTATTAAACCATATTTCACACCTGACCTAAGTAAACCACTTTAGTGCTACAAGACAAAGGGGTTAGCAGGGGCAGTCTGACTTATTTAAATGAGATTGTTGTTTCCGTGAGAACACTGTTTATTTCTATGTGGATCTACAGTGTTCAGAATTGTGGTTTACAGCCTACACTAAAGAGCTTGACAGAGTTTTATTAAACAGTGATATTTTATTAAACAATAAGGGTTGAAGATCGAAAGAGTGGAGACAAGGACAAGACATAGATTAACCACGATCTGACTGAAAGGCAGAAAAGACAAAGGGGCTAATCAGCCTATTCCTTCTGAAAAATGCCACTCCTCCACTGTGGGGTAACCTAACAGTGCATCCCCGCAGTCGAGAATATTTTATAATTCATTATTAAAAACAAACAATCGTAGCAGCACATAAAAAGTACCCTACCTGTTTGACCTGAAGGGAAGTATAAAGTTGGGGGATGAAGATAAGTAGTTGCAGTGTACGTAATATACCTACACATTTATGGCTCTCAAAATACCTGTTATACCCTCTACCTGTCTTCACCTATCCCCACTTCACCACCCTGCCCACCTCCAACCCCTTTAGCTGCAGCTCCCCTTACACCCAACCCCAGACCTGAAGAAGGGTTACACCGAAACATTGACTTCTCCATCTCCTAATGCTGCCTGGCCTGCTGTGTTCTCTGTGATAAAGAACTTCACAAAATCACTACTCTCTGAGAGAAAAAATTCCTCCTCATCTCTGTCGTAACTGGGCAACTGTTGCTGTAAGATTATCCCTTCTGGTCATAGATTCTCCCAGCCTCCTACTTGTCTACCTTGGATTCCAGCACCTGCAGTTTTTTTGTCTCAAAATACCTGGTCAAGTTTCAGATCCACTTGCTTGAATAATGTCAAAAGGTGAACTCGGAGACATTATGAATTAGCACTACTGGATTGTTTCCCCTTATGGGAGAATCTATGACCAGAAGGGATAATCTTACAGCAACAGTTGCCCAGTTACGACAGAGATGAGGAGGAATTTTTTCTCTCAGAGAGTAGTGATTTTGTGAAGTTCTTTATCACAGAGGACCAAAAAGCAGGTCAGATTCTAGGGATCCTGCAGTGAGTAACTCAGCTTCTGACTCGCCAAAGCCTATCGTAGAAAGACAGAAAGTAAGAGCAGGATCAGGCCATTCGGTCCATCAATACTTCAAGCCTGCTCTGTATTCAATATGATCACTCAACTCAGTATCCTATTCCCACTTTCCCATATCCTTTGATCCCTTTGGACCTAACTATAATTATATTGTACTCGATGTAGATGTCCACCACCTACAAGGAACATGCCAGGACTGTGATGGACTACTCTCTATTTGCCTGATTGAGTGCAGCTCCAACAATATTCAAGAAACTTGACACCATCCAGGACACAGTAGCTTACTTAACTAACAACATGACCACAAAACAACTTATCCATTCCACTATTGATGCTCAGTAGCAGCAGTGTGTGCCTTCCCTGTGATGCAGGATTTCACCGAAGCTTGTTAGACATCTCCTCCCAAACCCATGAACACTGGGAAAAAAGGGCAGCAGATACATGGGAACACCACCCCCCACAAATCCCCCTCCCAGCTACTCACTATCCTAACTAGAAACTATAATCGCAGTTCCTTCATTGTTGCTGGGTCAAAATCCTAGAACTCTCTCCCTAACAGTGATGTTTACCCAAAACAAATGAACTGCAGCAGTTTAAGAAGGTGATTCATTACCACCTTCTCAAGGACAACTAGGGATGGGCAATAAATGCTAGAGCCCAGGCAGAAATGCCCACGCCCACTGAATGAATGAAAATAAATCACTATTGCTTCTTCACAGTTCATAATACTAGTAAGCTCTGTTTCATCTACAATTTGGAGATTGTGCCAACCTACCAAGTTATTAGTTTGCATTAGGAAGATGAATGGGCTCAGCAGCAATCTCAAGGGCAGACATTCTTCCAGATGGAGGCTGTGGTAGTGTCACTGAACTAGCAATTCAGATTTGCAATTGTAACTGGTGGAATTTAAATTCAATCAATAAATCTAGAATTGAAAGCTAACCTCAGTAGTTGTGACCGTGCAACACCAGCTGGTAGTACTATCTTTTAGAATTCATAACCTATCTGTCCACAGCAGAGTGGTTGACTCTTAAATAACCTTTGCAATGGCAGAGCAAGCCAGTCAGCAAGGGCAGCTAGGAAATGGGAATCAAATATTAGCTTAATTGGTATCACATCCACAAACCCCACACTGTCACCGAAGGCTGGAAACAAACCCGAGTACCTTGCCACATGTAGCAACAGAGCAGGTCACTGTCAAACGGAGTACCGTGGATTTGGAGTCACATGTAGGGCCAGAGCAGGTCAGTGGTAACCACAGTGCTGTGGGTCTGGAGTCACACATAAGGTCAAAGTATGTCAGTGTTAACTACAATGAAGTGGGTCTAGGATCATATGCAGGGTCAGAGCAGATCACTGTCAGGAAAAATGCTGCAGCTCTGGAGTCACATGTAGGG
The DNA here is from genome assembly GCF_004010195.1 of Chiloscyllium plagiosum. NCBI lineage: Eukaryota > Metazoa > Chordata > Chondrichthyes > Orectolobiformes > Hemiscylliidae > Chiloscyllium > Chiloscyllium plagiosum. The sequence goes on along the minus strand of NC_057715.1, from coordinate 104,773,898 downwards.
ACGAAGTAAGTAAGCTCCAACCACAATGCTGTGGGTCAAGAGTCACATGTAGAGCCCGAGTAGGTTACCGTGAACCACAATGTTGTGGGTCAAGAGTCACATGTAGAGCCCGAGTAGGTTACCGTGAAGCACAATGTTGTGACTCTGGAATCCCACATTTATGTGTAAATATGAATCTCTAACCTCAACCTCCATCAGTAAACTCCTTTTGTCTCCATGCGGCCACTGTTCTTTTTATTCCATGAGCTTCATCTTTGCTGGGAAGGCTATTATGTGGCACATTTCCTAACTTGACTGAGTCTTTTAATGAGGTCCCAGGGGGTTGATGTGGTATTTAATAAATAAGGTCACCATAGTCCCAAAGGCTGGTCACTCATTAGACAGGTACAACTGGCGAGGGGAGAGGTTGAGGATGTGGGACCTTCATGGTAACCTCTGCCATTACGGGAATTGAATCCAGGCTGTTGACATCACTCTACATTGCAAACTTGCCATTCAGCTAACCGATATGGGCTTGCAAACTACATCTGACAAATATGATTTGCCATGCTGGCTTTCCTTAATTAATCCATGCTCCCATGTTATTTGCCAATAACTTATTTAAGGGAGGCACTGGCCGAGTGGTGTTATCACTAGACTATTAATCCAGAGACCCCAATAATGTCCTGGGGACATGAGTTCAAATACTGCCATGGCAGATGGTGAAGTCTGCACCTAATTAAAAAAGAAATCTGGTATTAAGAGTCTAACGATGACTATGAAACCACTGTTGATTGTCAGAAAACTCTATCTGGTTCATGAATATTCTTTAGGGACGGCAACTGCTATCCTTATCTGGTCTGGCCTATGTGTGACTCCAGACCAACAGCAATGTGATTGACTCTTAATCATGCTCCGGGCAATTAGGGATGGGTAATAAGTGCTGGCTTGGCCAGTGATGCCCTCATCCCATCAACAAATAAGAAAAGTCGGGGTTAAACTAATTAGCCAGAACTTGCCAAATTTATTGTCACATCCTTTTTGTACCACTGTTTTATCTGAGGAGAATTACATGAGAACATAAGAATAAGGAGCAGGTGTGGGAAATTCAGCCCCTCAGTTCTGCTCCGTCATTTGATACTATCATGGCTGACCTCATCTCAGTCTCAACTCCACTTCCCTGTCTGCTCTGCATAACCCTTCAACCCATTACCAATTTTAAAAATCTATCTATCTCCTTAAATATACACAATGTCCCAGCATCCACCATACTTTGGGGCAGTGAATTCCACAGACTCATGATCCTTCAAGTGAAGTAATTTCTCTTCATCGCTGTTTAAAATCTGCTACCCCTCATCTTAAAACTATGACTTTTCATTCTAGATTGGCCCACGTAACTAAACATCCTTTCTATATCTACTTTGTCAATCCTGTTTAGTATCTTACAGAGCTCGTATAGATATCCTTTCATTCTTCTAAGCTCCAGACAGTATCGGCCTAAACTGCTCAATCTCTCTTCATAAGACAAACCACCCCCCCTCATCAATCTAGTGAACCTCCCCTGAGCTGCCTTCAAAATAACTACATTCCTTCTCAAGTAAGGGGACCAAAGCTGTATACAATACTCCAAGTGGTCTCACTAATGCCTTGTTACATTTGCATCAACAAGTCTCCATTTCTTTAGCGATAACTCCCAAAATTCCATTTACCTTCCTTATTACCTACTATACCTGCTGCGAGTTTTCTGTGATTCATGAATGAGGACACACAGATCCCTCTGCACCAAAGAATAATGAAGTTTTTCTCCATTTATATAAAAAGATGCCTTTCTATTTTTCCAACCAAAATGGATAACCTCACGTGAATCCATGTTAAATCTCATCTCTCAAAATTTGGACCACTCACCTAATCTATCCAAATCCGTTTGTGAATTTCTTATTCCTTCATGCAACTTATTTTCCCACCTATTTTAGTATCATCTGCAAATCTGCCTAAAATACTTTGTATCCCCGCATCCAAGTCATTAATTTGGATTGTAACTAATTGGGCCTTAGCACCGAACCCTGTGGTACCCCACTAGTTATGCCTCGCCAATCAGAAAAAGACCTACTTACCTGAATTTTCTGTTGGTTAGCTATCCAAGCTAATAAATTCCCCATAACCCGATGTGACCTTACCTTGCATATTTGCCTCTCAGGCAACACCTTATCAGTTTATTTTCTGGAAGTCCAGATATACTATATCTACTTGATCGCCATTATCCATATTGCTTTTTCATTTTCAAAGAACTCTACTAAATTGGCCAAACATAATTTATACTTCATAAAACTATGCTGACTCTGATGGATTGTTTTTGATTATTTAAATGACTATTATTTCTTCCTTATTAATGGATTTGAACAACTGGAATATTGTGAACGGTGCCTCCATCATTTCCTCCCTTACTTACTTCAGTGTCTTCAGGTGCCCTCAGTTTAGTTCAGGTTGTTTATTAAATTTAAGTACAGGCAAACTTCATACCTCATCGTTATCAACTTTTACTCCACAGTATCTCAATCACCTCCTTCTCTTCTGTACCTTTAAGAGTATCTTCTTCCTAAAGAATTCAGGTACCAATTACCCATTTAGTACCTCAGCCACAAATGCCTTTATGTGTGGCTCACCTTTTTTTTTAAATGAGCTCACATCTTCTCTATTGCCCTCTAAATTCCTGGTGTTCATATTTGAATTCCCTTTATATTACTTGACAGTCTCTTCCCACACTCTCTCTTTGCCTCACTTATTTCCTTTTTCACTTGCCCTCTAAACTTTCTATGTTCAGCCTGAAAACCAGCATCTGCCATATACACCCTGCTTAAGCTTCACCTTACTCTCTAGCTTTCATCACCTGGGATTTCTAACTTGGCTTGTTCTCCTTGCCATCCCCCTTTTCCTCTCATGGAAACCAAATCCAAACAATCTCCTCCATAATATTATTGTCTCAGTTTATATGATACAAAAACAGAAGTAGGCCATTCAGTCCAGAGTCCACTCTACAATTTGACCAGATCATGGCTGATCTGATAATCTTCAGCTTCACATATCCCCACAACCCTTCAGATCAAACATCTGTCTGTCTCAGCCTTGAATATAACTTACTGACTTAACCTCCTCAGACCTCTGAGGTAAGGAAATGTGAATAACTGAACTCTTCCGCTGTGACTACTCATTGGTTTTGCACCTCTCTGTAATCTTCCTGCACATTTTCCTGACTATATCTTTCCCAATAATTAGTGACCTATAGCACACATCCTGTGATGTAGTGGTACCCTTTCAGTTTCATAACCCTTGACTTCCTGGCATCCTTTCCCACCAGCACCACAGTATTCTCCTTAATCAATACTGTCACACCCCTTCCCTTCTTTCCTGAAAATCATGTGTCCAGGACCAGCGTATGGTTCATTCCGCTCTTCTGGATGGTCAACCAGATCGAATGGTGATGTTAAAAGACCAGATGGTGCCATACTTGGACATTCAATGTCCCACACTCTCTAACTAGAAATATGCCATTGCCATGATAAAAAGAAATGCTTAATAGAATGCAACAACCCACATTCAGACAAGTAACAAGGTTTCAATCTGGGCAATTACTTCAAGACCATTGAGGCACCCAGCTTCTTTACAGTTGATGGTTCACTCTACCTGGTCCTGAGATAAACGGTTTAATGTATTGGGAATTTTGAAACATTAAAAAAAGTCAGAATTAGACTATTCAGTCTTTCAAGCCTGCTCTGCCATTCATGGCTGATCTTCCAACTCAATAGCCTGTCCCTGCTTCCCCTGTGTATCCTATGATCCCTTGAGCCCACAAATGCTATATCCAACTCCTTCTTGAAATCATACAATAGTTTGGGTTCACCTGCTTTCTGTGGTCATGAATTCCACAGGCTCAACACTCTCTGGATGAAAAGATTGCTCCTTACTTCAATTCTAAATGGTTTACCCCATATCCCTTCCAAAAATATACCATTTCATCAACTCTGCTTCTGCTTTCGAAAGGGTTCCCCAAAGTTCTTGTACTTGATGGGGTCTGAACTTTCTTAGCCCAATTAATTTTCTATTTTTCTCCTATGTGATGTTTTAAGACATTTTTTTGTGTATTTTTGCCATGTTAGAACACAAACCTGTCTTTTCTTCTTATAAGCACAGACAGACTGCAGCAGATTGCCTTTATTTCAGGTTTCCAGCATTTTCAACCTTTTATTTTTCATTTTTAGTCGTTGTATGATGGTATGACTGAATCAATTAGCAAATCACTAGTAGGTTGTTTTACTGATAGATTTGAGCTGAAAAGGTTAAACATAATGCAAATGCACATTATATACCATTTAGATCTGCTTAATGTACTATATATTGTATCAAACGCTAGCTTTCTTTTTGAAATGGACTATTTCTTTCTGAATAACTCAAAGCAACTAAAAGGTTTATGACATTACGGTAATGCCACTTAAGGCAACCAAACAAATAATTCATTGCGCATCCTCTTAACCCAATCTTGGTTTATTTCACATCTAACATACAGAAAAAAGACTTCAAAGGAGTCATAGAGTTAAGTATTAACGCAGTTTGAATGGGCTGAAGCTTCAAAGAATGAGAGGTGAACTTATTGGAATAAATCAGACCTTAAGGTGACTGGATAGAGTATATATTGGGAGGGTGTTTCCTTGATTGTGGAGGAGACCAAAATGAACGGATATCGTTTGAGAATAAGAGGTCTCCCTTTTAATTCGACGATGGCGAGATGAGTATCAGGAGGTTGATAGAACGTTGCACTGTCTTCCCCAGAAGGTACTAGGGGATGGGTCTTTACATTTGTTCAAGGTTGGGCTAGATAGATCTTTGATTCACAAGGGGTGTCAAGGGTTATGGGAGCAGGGGCAGGCAGACCGAAAAGTGGATATGAGACCACTACCACAGCTATCATCATGTTGCTGAATGTAAGGTGTGCTCAAAGGAGCTAATGGCCTGTCCCAGCTCTGAACTCCTGTGCCCTCATCACATCTTGTTCTCTGCCACCTTGAATTGTAGGATCACTGTAGCATGGAAGCAGGTCATTCAGCCCATCAAGTTCACACCAACCCTCCAAAGAGCATCTCACCATTACCCCCCCCACCAATCCTATCCCTGTAACCCTACATTTCCCATGGTTAATCCAACTGTGGGAAGAAACCCATGCATACACGGGGAGAATGTGAAAACTCCACACAGACAGTTGCTAAGGCTGGAATTGAACCCTGGTCCCTGGTGCTGTGAGGCAGCAGTGCTAACCACTGAGCCACTATCTCAATAGGTACAGGTCAGCCTGTTCGCCTCCTAATAATATGAAAAGGAAGTGCTTCATTCCAACAAGGATTCATAGACTAACAAGAAACACAGCACAGTCAGGATAGCCAGCAGAAAGATAAGGTTAAAATAGCTTTCAGGTGAATTTTACCCCTCTGTTGTTGAAGACACCCCAACCCCACACCCACAATTTGTTTCTTGCAAAAGTGCCAGTTGACTTAGCTGGTGCTGTTTAAGTATGGTAATTGCAGATGAGTGCACTGTGATTACTGTCCCTCCAGATTCCTGCCTTGGAGGCAAGATTCTCGCTGTAGACGGTTCAGAGGTCGCCTGTTTTGCAGCTAAATCATGCATGCCACAATATCCCCTGCGAATTCCGCAGTTGACAAACTGCCTGCAATGGTTAGTACAACGGACATTAAAACTCTGGTGCTTAAACCGATATTACATGAGTGATGGATTGCATTGTTCATGTGCAGATTATTACCAGTAAAGGACACTAGTGCCCGAGACAGTGGCTAAATATGGCCATAGACAGCTCCCCCACACACCCTCTCAATTGTCAGATCAGTGCGCTCGGGAGGTGATTAATTTTTTTACCATTTACCGAGCAATTTTTTTTTACACAAAATTAGGTTTTCATTCGAGGCCTGAAAAATGACTCGCGCTGATAAAAAAAAGTAACTAAAAGCACTAAGGCCTTTCACGGCGGCTGAGAAAAGACTTTTCTTATTGGATCTGATAAGCTTCACTGGGGGCTTGAGGCTCTTGTTACATCCTTTTGAAAGACTCGCACAATCTCTGTATTATGAATGTTTAACTAGTGCATTTGACTGCGGAAAAATGTATCCCCGTTACACCAATATTGCCACTCAAGTCAACATCACCTACAAATTGGCCGAACACTTCCTGACACGTTTTCAATATTATTACATTAGGACAAGTGGGTTTTGATTGATAACCTAATATTCAAGCCATGCAAATCATCAATCACAGTGAGTGTATTAATTATTCAATAAAGCAGCCTAATGCAAAAATCAATGTAGGGAGTGAAGAAAAGCAACTCAGTGCTCCCAGAAGGGCGCAACGGTAGATAATAGAAAAGAAATAAATTTTAAAAAAAATCTCTAAGTCTGTCTCCTAGAGTTCAATAAAAACATTTATTCACCTGTCAAAGTGCTCCATGGTTTCCTACCTTTGAAACATTGATAAAATCAGCTAAACAAGAGTTTTATACTTATTTCAAAAGAACATGAATGCTAATTGGAACCTGTGTGGAAATCGGAATATGAGGAGGCCTGAGGAATTGTTTATAAAAAACATTGCGAGCTGCAAGACAGATTCGAAAAAAAACACAAAAGAAATGGCAAGGTTCCCCGTTTTTGGAGAGGGCGGTGTCACTGAAAAGTGTGAGCTCTTTTCTCTCCTTGCTACGGTTCAGTTCTGGGAATACAACTACAAGCACCAAGCCTGTTTAGCCGTGGAGTACAGGGGTATTTTGTTTTGAGGTGGATTGTGGTGAATTTAGATAGAGAGAGACAAAGAACCATGCCTTGTGCACTCGATAGTTTGGCTACAAGTCAACATAGAACAGCTCCCGGTCTCCAACCTGTCACACGGGTTTAAGATTAAAACAGTAAAAAAAAGGCATACTTTGCAAATAAATAAATAAATAATAGCAATTACTGGACCTCTTGTACTCAAGGACATAAATTAAAGATGCAAAAAAAAAGGGAAATGACAATTACACAGCTTTTTTTCCAGTTGATGTGCTAGCAAGTGGGAATGGCCATTCATCATTCACAACTCCAAATTGGTTTCCTGTTCCTGCCTGCATATGTGGATTCTCAGAACAAACTGCCCTCGCTTAGTACAACTGTCACAGGCACAATAAATCACACGTGCATTTCAACTAGAAGAAATAAAAATTGAATTAAAGGCAGTGGATGCAGAATCGGGTGGCCATTAAACACTCTTAGTCTGAGGAACTGTCAAGGTGCTTTTTTTTTAATATGCGGTAGCTTGGTATATAATCAACGTTGGTACACCTGTGACCATATGAGGCAGTAGAGAAGTGATAGTTCAGGGTGTACAGGGGCTGAGAGTACACTTACTCACGAACATGCTGCTGTTTCAAGGATACAGAGGAAACAAACCAGACCTCTTACCCAGTTATCCTCTCAGTGTACACCTCAGATCTCAAGCCATGATCAAAATTAAGATTTCTTCAGGACCATGAGTTTTCTTTTAATTTTTATTTAAGAATAAGAAACTGTCAATTAATAAAAAGCCAATGCCTCTGTAAATGTCACATCAATCTTTTTTTGTAATTTGGAGTAGGAATAGGTCATTTGGCTCCTCAATGAGATTGCAGAGGGTTGACGTAGTCTATATAGACTTCCAAAGTACGTGTAATGAAAACAATTCACCACGCTGGCTTTCCTTAATTAGTCTCCTACTGTTTAATTGCCTTGTTGATCAAGAATCTATCTCTTCCTTTAAAAGGTTTACACGGACAGGAATGCTTAGGCAGCAATTGCATAGATCAATCTATGGCCAGATTGGGCTATTTCATTCAAGATTAGAATGGTGCTGGAAAAGCACAGCAGGTCAGGCAGCATTCGAGGAGCAGGAAAATCAACATTTCGGGCAAAAGCTCTTCATCAGGAAATGTACTCATTTGCCCAAAGTGTCGATTTTCCTGCTCCTCAGATGCTGCCTGACCTACTGTGCTTTTCCAGCATCACTCTAATCTTGACTCTAATCTCCAGCATCTGCTGTACCCACGTTCGCCTGGACTATTTCATCGCTAACTCTATGAAGAACCAAAGAAAATAAGAAGAGTAGGCCATTCAGCCCATCGAGCCTGTTTTTCTATTCAACTTGATGTAGCTGTTCCTCGAGGTGAAAGTGAGGACTGCAGATGCTGGAGATCAGAGTCGAGATTGTGGTGCTGGAAAAGCACAGCAGGTCAGGCAGCATCCGAGAAGCAGGAAAATCAATGTTTCGGGCAAAAGCCCTTCATCAGGAATGAGGCTGGGAGCCTTGGGGGGTTGGAGATATAAATGGGAGTGTGGCTGGGGGGAATGTAGCTGAGAGTACAATAGGGGGATGGAGGTAGAGGTAATGGTGATAGGTCAGAGAGAAGGGTGGAGCTGATAGATGGGAAGGAAGATGGACAGGCCATGAGGCCGGTGCTCAGTTGGAAGGTTGGGACTGGGATAAGGTGGAGGAGGCGAAATGAGGAAATTAGTGAAAGTAGCTGTTCCTCTATCTCAATGCCATAGTCCTGTTTCTCCCCATATTATTTTAGTGACTTTACAAACATAGAAAATAAGACCAAGAGAAGGCCTTTTGGCCCTTCGAGCTCACTCAGCCATTCAACTTGATTGCAGCTGTTTCTCTATCTCAACGCCATGCTCCTGTTCTCTACCCATATTGCTTTAGTATCTTTGGAAACATTGAAAATAGGAGCAAGTGTAAACAAAAATAAAAGATGTTGATAAAAAAGTAACGAAAAGCAAATGTTACTTCTAGTAAGAACTAGAAATAAAGAATTTTTAAAACTGAGGACTCATGGTTATATTACCTTTCACAACCTCAAGTGTCCCAAAGCACTTTCTCAGCAACTGAATACCTTTAACATACCGTCACTGTCCGCATGGAGGGAAGAGAGCAGCCAGTTTGCAAATGGCAAAGTGTCACAAATAACAAGGTGAGCATGACCATCTAATCTGTTTTCATGGTGTTGGTGAGGGTCAAATATTTTCAATAACTTAGAATTATTTCCCTGTTCTTTTCAGAAATACCACCATGGAATCTTTTAAATCCACCCTGCAGGATCAGACTTCATCAAAGAAATGCAACTCACTTGAGATTGGGAAAGGAGTATCGAGGAAAACAAGACTCCTGGGATTGACTGAGTCAACTGAATTCAGGCGAAGGGGTGGCAGGTTCCAAACAGAGATGAGAAGGAATCACTTTTCTCAAAGGGTCATGCATCTGTCCACTTCATTAGCCCAGGATGCAGTGGATGCCAGGACACAGAATACATCTAAGGAGGTCATCGACATATATTTAATTAGTAATGAGTTGAGAGATATGGCAGAGTGGGGGGAAGGTGTTTTGCAGGAAAGTCGAGTTAAAGCAGGGATGAGATCAGCTGTGATACAATAAATGGGGGAACAGGCTAAAATGGCTACTTTGCATATGCCTGATCCTAGTTCTTGTGTTTTTACATTCTAAATGAAGATGTTTACCTACAGCTATTGAGGTTATCCAGCATTTTCTGTTTTTATGACAATATACCTGACAATAGCAATGAAACATACCACAAGGAAGTTTTATTTTTATGCTATTTGTCATGACCTCAAGAAACAAAATATGTACTCAACGTAAGGACTTCTTAAAATAAGTTTCAGCTTTAATCATTAATTGTTTATTTTCCGAGTCACTCTGGAGATATTTCCAAACTTCCCATTGGAAAATCACAAACATAGGGAACAGGAGGTGTGTGTGCATAACCAGAATTTTGACACACATCCAGATGTGCCCTTTTGCACAATCTCGAATATTCATCACTGTCCCATTTGATTTTTCTACCTTCAACTGTCTCAGCCCTCAGGTGGACAATTCTTTCCTTGCAACTTCTTTCCTCTTCACTTCTTGGTCCTCTTTTAAGATGGTCCTTCAAAACAACCTCACCATGAAGCTTTTGACATTGACCTGTCTCAAAATCCTATAGCATGCAATAACCTATGCCATTGATATGTACATTAGTAGTGCTATGTGAATGCCAGTTGATGTTGTCTCATCATTCAACGTCATAACTACTTAGCACCCCTAACATGTTACTATGCTCAGAATAACAGTGGAATTTTATTTGAGCAGAACAGTTGAAACTGAATGAAGGATTCCCACTAATTTGAAAGCAATGATAACGGTTCTTTTCGCTCGATCAGTATGTTGGCATTTCCCACACCAGAGCCTCATTTGCATTGGTCAATTTTTTGCAATAGTTTTCTGAGGTCTGCTCCATTCATGACATAGATAGCATCTCTCAACTGTTGAATACAGATATACACTGGCAGCTCCCTGACTGAAGTCACAGAGGCTCACTAGTGCCTGACTGGAAGGAATTGGTACCATACATGCCATGTGAACTGTGAGGAAGAGTCTGGTCGACTTCAACAGGACAGAGATGTAGTGGTGGGAAGGGTTGATGTGACAGATGAAATATAATGCAGTAAGTGTGAATTGATATACTTTGGTGAGGAGAGATAATTCTAAAAGAGGGTGCAAAGGTAGATTTATATGTGCATTGATGAGGAGAAAGTGAGGTCTGCAGATGCTGGAGATCAGAGATGGAAATGTGTTGCTGGAAAAGCGCAGCAGGTCAGGCAGCATATAGGGAACAGGAGAATCGACGTTTCGGGCATGAGCCCTTCTTCAGGAATGAGGAAAGTTGGTCCAGCAGGCTAAGATAAAAGATAGGGAGGAGGGACTTGGGGGAGGGGCGTCGGAAATGTGATAGGTGGAAAGAGGTCAAGGTGAGGGTGATAGGTCAGACTGGGGTGGGGGCGGAGAGGTCGGGAAGAAGATTGCAGGTTAGGAAGGCGGTGCTGAATTTGATGGATTTGACTGAGACAGGCTGGGGGGAGGGGAAATGAGGAAACTGGTGAAATCCGAGTTCATCCCTTGTGGTTGGAGGGTTCCTAGCCGGAAGATGAGGCGTGCATTGATGAGGCAGGGCAAGCTGACAATAATAAACCAGATGGTGTGCTGGACTCCCATAACAGAAGCATCAAGCTAATAACAAGATTGTTATGTTGATTCATCATATCACACAGGTTCAAGCGTCAACTAGAATATTGTGTTTAAATCTGGGTGGCACACTTTTAATAAGTCACAAAGGCTTCGGGATGGGTGCAGTCAAGATTTCAGGGAATGATTCTAGGGTTCAGTCATGTAAATAGATTGATGGAGCTGGAGCAGTTCTCCTTTGAGAAGAAAATGTTGGAAAGAGATTTGATGAAAGAGTCCAAAACCATGAAGAACCAAAAGCATGTTCCAATTGGCAGAAGAGTCACAAACCAGACAAGACTGATTCAAGATAACTGGCATGAGAATCAGAGCAAGGTGAGGAAAATGTATTTAAAGCAGGGAATGGTTATTGCCTGGAATTCATTGCCCATGAATATGATGGAGGCTGATTCAATTGAGGCCTTCCTTCAAAAGGGAATTAGATAATTATTTAAATAAAAAAGCACGGAGGACAACAGAGAAGGCAGAGAAGTGGGTCAAAGTAAGTACCCTTGCAGAGAACTGGTACCTTCTGTGCTATAATTATTCTATAGTTACATTTTTGCATGATTCTAAGATTCTAGGAATTGAAGATCCTTGTGAACTAGGCCGCACAAGAAGTGAACTGTGGATTTGGACCTTTGCAAAAACTATTCATTCCCTCCTGAAGTACAGACTGTGCAGGTCACTGCCCAACAGCACCCTGAACCAGAGAATAAACTGGGATAAATTGCCAAGCAGGAGAGATCTGGGATTACAAAGGATATGCTCAAAACACTGGGTAGCACAGTGGCTCAGTGGTTAACACTGCTGCCTCACAGTACCAGGGACCCGGGTTCGATTACTGCCTCAGGGGACCGTCTGTGTGGAGTTTGTCCATTCTCCCTGTGTCTGTGTGTGTTTCCTCTGGGTGCTCTAGTTTCCTCCCACAATCCAAAGATGTGCAGGTCAGGTGAATTGGCCGCGCTAAATTACCTGTTGTGTTAGGTGCTTTAGTCAGGGGTAAATAAAGGGGCTGAGTGGGTTACTCTTTGGACGGTCTGTGTGGACTTGTTGGGCTAAAGGGCCTGTTTCCATGCTGTAGAGAATCTAATCTAAATTCCCAGATGGCTGGGTGTGGCTCCACAAAATACTTTAAACTTTACCTCTAGACTGAGAGCCATGAATTAGCCACACAATACCTCCTGGCAAGGCCAAGTGCACCTCTGCATTTCGGTCTAATAGCTGCAACATGAATAATGGTGAGAATCCATCGAACAGAACTGTCAGCGTTAGGAGTCTTAGTGGTGGGAATAGACTTGTAATCTTGAATCTAATGAAGGATGTGACACAAATCAGCACATAGTGTAACTCACTGACACTAATATTTCCAGGAATGTTTCTTCATTAACAATGATACACAGCCTCATAGTATATTTTGACAACAGGAGAGTTGTCACATAGTTGTACTGTTTTTGGCCTAGTAATCCAGAGGCCTAGTCTAATACACTTTTCATATCCCATCATGGTAGCTGGTGTATTTTAAATTCAATTGATAACTCTGGAATATAATGCTAGTCTCAGTGATGGTGACCATGAATTGTTGTTGTAAAAATGCATTTAGTTCACTAATGTCCATTAGTAAAGGAAATCTGGCATCCTTACCTGGTCTGGCCTTCACAGGACCCTCAGTAACGTGGTTAACTCTTAACTGTCATCTGAAATATAGCCTAGCAAACCAAGTGCAATTAGGAGTGGGTATTAATGCTGTGAAAGAATAAGAAGCTATAGCCAAACGTTGCAGCCAACTCAGACCTCTGAACAGTTTCCATATTGCTGGACTCCCAGGCATCCAGATGAGAGGGAAACTGAGCAATCCTCATTAGCTGACCGGCCGACGGGAGTATTCGCAGACATCATCAAGCTCTCCTTACTCTGATCTGAAATCAACACCTGCTTCAAGAAGACCACCATCATCCTGGTGCCAAAGGAAAATCTGTAGCATGTCTCAATGCATACCACCCAGCAGACTCTGACCTCTGTAATTATGAAGCACTTTGAGAGATAGGTCATGGCTCACATCAACTCCAGCCCACCAAGCTGCCTTGATCCTTTGCAATTCACTGACTAGCACAACAAAACCACAGCAGAAACATCTCGCTGGCTCTATACTCAAACTCTGGGACATCTGGATAACAAGGAAACCTATGTCAGGCTCCCAACTTATTGACTACAGTTCCACTTTCAACACCATAATTCCAAGCAAACTCACCTCAAAACACAGGTCTTGGCTCCCCACTTTATAACTGGATTCTCAACTTCCTGACCCATCGATCACAAATATCAAGAATAGGCAACAGCACCTCCTCCACCATAATTCTCAACACCGGTGCCAGGCAAGGGTGTGTACTCAGTCCCCAACTATACTCTTTATACATTCATGACTGTGTGGCCAAATTCCACCCCAATTCCACTCACACATTTGCTAACGACACCACCATTGTAGGTCGGATCTCAAACAATGACGAGACAGAACACAGGAAAGAGACCGAGTGCTTAGCGGCATGTTGCAAAGATAGCAATCTCTCCATCAATGTCAACAAAAATGAAGGAGCTGGGCATTGACTTTAGGAGCGGAGGAAGGGCATACCCCAGCTGCATCAATGGAGCTGAAGTGGAGATGGTCGAGAGCATCAAGTTTACAATCACCAACTGTCCTGATCCACCCACGCCAAGAAAGCACAACAACGTCTCTACTTTCTCAGAAGGCTAAGGAAATTCAGTATGTACACAAGGACTGTTACCAAGTTTTATAGATGTACCATAAAAGCATCCTATCTGGATGGAACACAGCATGGTAAGGCAAACTGCTCTTCCCAAGATCACATGAAACTACAGAGAGTCATGAACACAGTCCAGTCCATCGCGCAAACCAGCCTTCCATCCATTGACTTGATCTCTGCTTCCTGCTGCCTCAAGAAAGCAACCAACATAATCAAAGACCCCTCCCACCCCGGGTTATACTCTCTTCCACCCTCTTCCATTGGGTAGAAGATATAAAAGTGTACATATACATGCGAACAGATTCTTCCCTGCTGTTATTAGACTTCTGAATGGACCTCTCAGATTTTAAGTTTAATGTTAGATTAGATTACATACAGTGTGGAAACAGGCCCTTCAGCCCAACAAGTCCACACCGACCCTCCGAAGAGCAACCCACCCAGACCCATTCCCCTTCACCTAACACTACAAGCAATGTAGCATGACCAATTCACCTAACCTGCACATTTTTGGACTGTGGGAGGAAACCCACACAGACACGGGGAGAATGTGCAAACTCCACACAGACAGTTTCCTGAGGCAGGAATTGAACCCAGGTCTCTGGTACTGTGAGGCAGCAGTGCTAACCTCTGTGCCACTGTGCCATCCCTGCTTCTGAATGGTCCTCTCAGATTTTAAATTTAATGTTGATGTTGCTCTCTGCAACCATAACATCATATTCTTCACTCTGTTCTATTACCCTGACACACTTTATATGATATAATCTGCCTGTACTGCACGCAAAACAAAACTTTGCATTGTTCCTAGGTATATATGACAATAATAAGTCAAATCAAATCAAATTAAAGTGATTATTGTTCATTTGTTCTGTCAAGAAATAAAAGCAAAATAGAGAGACAGCACCAAAACTAAACAAAAAACGCTGGAGACACACAGCTGGACTGTGAGCATGAGAAAGCAGAAGCAACAGACAAAGCATTCCATTCTGATTAAAAATCTATGCCAAAAATGTTAACCTGTCATTGCTTTTTACAGTGTGTGAAAGACATTCTGTATAAGGCTTTAAGAATTCACTTTTATTTCAGTTTCTGAGGAAAGCAATGGCCTTAATTTTCTGATATAAGGAGCAGCAAATTTCTCAACTGATGTCATGTATCTGTCTCTGCACCGTGAGGCAGTACCAACATAAGCACATGAGCAGTACTTAGGGAGGACATTTAAATTTCCAAACATAGTGAAATCAGAGGGCCTGAAGCATGGAGACTTGGGCTGTTTGCCTTATACTCACACTGGCTTTTTCACAGATTTACATTTAACTTTCCCCAGCATGTGTAAAATTTGCTGAGCAGCTTAGCTTGATGTAAATCAGCCAGCAACCATAGCAACCGGCATCCCTTGTTTATTACCTCCCCCTCCTGACTTTTTTATTTCCTCATGGGACGTGAGTGTCTTTGGATGAGCCAGTATTTATTGCCCGTCCACAATTACCCTTGAGAAGGCGGTGGTGAGCTGCCTCCTTAAACCACTGCAGTCCATGTGCTGTGGGAGGGAATTCCAGCATTTCGAACGAGTGACAGTGAAGGAAGGGTGATCTATTTCCAATTCAAGATGGTGAGCGACTTAGAGGGGAACTTGCAGAGGGTGGTATTCCCATGTATCTGCTGCCCTTGACCTTCTAGATGGAAGTGGTCACAGATTTGGTGGGTCTAAGGATTCGTAGTGAACTTTTACACTGAATCTTGTTGAGTGTACATACTGCAGCTTCTGTACAGAAGATCTGAGCCATGCTGTTTCATAGCCCCTCATTCAAAGCTTGATGGTAATCAAAGTAAATGAAAAAAATATTCAGCAGGTTGGGTGGCATCTGTGGAGCAAGAAGAACTAGGTTAAAGCTTCAAGTCAATGAATGTTTGGCCTAGTGAAATATTGAAGCATTGAAAACAGGGGCATGAGTAGGTCATTCAGCCCTTTGAGTCTGTTCAGACATTATATACGATCATGTCTGATCATCCAACACACCATTATGGTCTTCCTTTCTTCCCCTTGTTCCCTTTTGCCCTCAGAATTATAAATTACTTATTCTTGAAAGCATTAACTTTGTTTTTGTCTCACTGTATGTGCCACTTGACCCATTTAGCATTTTTAATGTGTTTTTCTGTTTGCACTTTCAATTGCTCCACAATAATACTCAGAATAATTTTCTAGAAAGGGCTTATATTTACACAGTACTTTTCTCAACTTTTGAATATCCCAAAGGGCTTTGTAGCCAATGAATTACTTTCTTGAAGTGTAGTCACTGCAATAATGGAGGAGAAAATTGTTTGCAGTGCAAGCTGTTAGAATTGGCCAAGGTTTCTTCAACCCTCATTTGAAGATGCATTTCATGATAATTTGGGACACTGTGTGATATCGTGGAGGGCTATAAAAAGAAGATGGATTTTAAATATGTGGAAGTTAGCTGAATAGCATATGTCAAATTTGCTGTTTAACTAACCCCTAGACCCCTCTACTGCACAGAAAGGAACAGGAGCTCTTGGATTTACCAGATCTCAACAGGGAGATTTTGGCAGTCATCCAACTGTACAAAATAAAAAAGAAAGAGAAAATAATGTGCATTTCCTTAGGCTGAATGTCCCAAAGCATGTTACAGCTAATGAAGTACTTTTAAAATGTACTCACTGTTGAAATGCTGGAAACACAGCAGCCAATTTGCACAGATTCCACTGCAAATGTCCCTTTTGACACTGACCCTCGACGGTCTATTTGTTTGGCTGTCAGTGACAAGTCTATCCAGTTTACTTACTGTAAACACAAGAAAGTGAGGCTGTTGAGAAAATCAGTAGTCGCCAGTGCATTCTGTGAGCTTCCTTGTTTAAACTTGCTTACCACTTGCTTCATTTTTACCCCCTCATCTCTTTAAACTGCAAACTCATGCATGACCCTGTCCCTGGCTCTGCAGCAACTGATTGTCTGAGAAAGGTGACATGGATGAATGGTTTGACCTTTGCCCCTGAATCAGAAACCCTGGCAGTTCAGTGCAGTGTTCAGAGAGCATTGCACCATATTTGGGATAAGATATTAAATCAAGGCCATGCCTTCCCTTCTCAGGTCCCATGTTCCTGAAATCCAGCTGGGGGAAGATAGAACTGGAGCCAATCTTCACATAATTTTATCAACAGTTACTTACAGTACAAATATGTACCTCCTCACTCCACAGTTTCAGACAATGTTCGTACAGTTAAAGTAATGACTACTGTTTGCATAGAATTAAAGGCAATTCTCACTTAAAATAACAATTGAAGTTTGTATATTATAAAGCGAGAAACCCCACTTCTAGGATTCAACAATTTCTTCGGACATAATTTATTTTAGTAAAACAATTCAAAGATTGGGTACTGGAATCTACCCATTTAAAGTTCGAGATTTCCTTTCTCTCCTGCATTTGTTTCAAGCCAGCAAAGTCAATCTGTATTTTTTATTCCCTCAACCTCTCTTAGAGTGTACATTATCTATAATGCAATAGAATAATTGTTTACATAACATTCAACAGGTACTGTTGCTTCAATGTGCCCATTGTACAGAATCTTAATTAAAATGTTTGACAAATAGAATTGTGCATCTACAGCCACCACAAGAACCATTGTTTCAGCAGCCAAAGTATTTTAAAAAGGCTTCTATTTCTATAGTTTCATAAACTCAAGGACTATATTTCCAGTTCTGGAAAATTACGAAGTCAACATTACTGGTGTACCTATCAGGACGGTTAGCATTATATTCTTTGGGTCAGCTAAGGTTAGGAACTTAAGTATACATTTTACAAATGCAACTTCCTGAAGGTCTTATTATCCTTGAAACATTCTTGAATCTAAGGCCTTTCTCTCAATACTTAGCTCCAACACATCAACACTCTTCTGAGGAAGAGTCACTAGACCTGAAAGAAACATTGATTTCTCTCCACAAATGCTGCCAGACTTGCTTCACTTTTCCAGCAATTTCTGTTTTTATTTGTGATATCAAAAATAGAATCTGGTCTGGTCTAAATGTGCAACTCGTTCGACTGATCGATCGAGTTTTGCATTTGCTCTGTCCCTTCTTCATACGTATCAGCATTTCTCCATGATGTCCCAGTGTGATGAATTGGGATGAAAGTAATATTGAATTGTTCATTTAAAGTTATTCCAGACCTGAGGTCCTCAAAAACCCTACAAATGTAACATCTGATTTTAAATTCCAGTGTATCCTTGTTTATAATATATTCTTCAAATTCCATAGTGCCACTCCATAAGAAATCCTCTTGAAATCTTCTCTTCACAACACCATTAAAGCATTGCAAGATCTGGCTAGAGTTGAATACGAGCTATTTTAAGCAAAGTAGATCTCACTGTAAACCTGGAGGTGTCATTCAGCCCATAGTTGCATTTGTTTAATTTACAGAGTTTTGATGTTGATCTACTGCCTCTTTGCCTCTGAAAAGTGTTGCCCTGCAGAGAATCAGCTTTTGTGTCACTCAGACTGCTCTCCTATGGTTTTGTGGAGTGAAAAGGATTTTTAAGATTACTTTGTCAGCTGTGAGAGAATTCATTCTAACATCTTTATCACTCTGTCATTCTTCAAAAATCCTGGCAACAAGCCTAACTTGTAGCCTTTAAATCCAATGTGTTAGGAGTCTTGCAGTACAAACCCACTCTTGGGTGGAATCTCCCAGAAATGGGAGGGAACTTAATAGAGGATGGTGATGGATCACCTGCTCATTTCCACTCAACTGAATTTCTAGGCTTCAGATAAGGCTCTTAGAGGGTCAGCTGAAACCATTTAAAATATTGAAGAGCTTATTCCAAACTGGTTTGTAATTACCTTAAGATCTTAAGATGTACAATCAGAAGTATACCATTCAGCCCCTCGAGTCTGCTCCACCATTCAATGAGATCATGGAATCCCTATTGTGTGGAAACAGACCATTTAGCATATTGGGTCCACACCGATCCTTCAAAGAGCATCCCACCCAGACCTACACCCCGACCAAATCCCTGCAATTTGCATGGCTAATCCACCTAGCCTACACGTTCCTGGACACTATGCGCAATTTAGTGTGGTCAATCCACCTAACATGTACAGCTTTGGACTGTGAGAAGAAACCGGAGCACCTGGAGAGAAAACCTCCACAGAAACAGCCAAATATGCAAACTCACACAGACAATTGCCCGACGTTGGAATCAAACCCGAGTCCCTGGTGCTGTGAGGCAGCAGTGCTAACCTCTGTGGTCCCCCATAAATCCAGATTCAAAGCAAGTTCAAGGGATTGAATAGCCAAATTGATTGTATGAGCACAACCAGGAAAAACCCTGAGCAAGTAATACTTACCTTCCTGTCTCAGAATTACATAAGATTGTGGCTCATTTACTCAAAAGTTAAATGCATGAGGAAAAAGTCTTGTAAATCTCATGGTTTTACATTTGCAGTTGGTGAACTCACAGCTTCCACAATTTGAATGGCCTAGTTTTTCTTTATCTGTGAATAAGGATGACCTATTTTTGAGACAGGAAACTGTAAAATCTGTCTAAATCATTTGCAGGCCATTATAAAGTCATGAGAAATAGGGGCAGGAATTGGCCATTTGGCCCCTCTAGCTGGCTCCACCATTCAATAAGATCATGACTGATCCAGAATTCCTCATGTCCACTTTCATACGTTTTCCCAATAACCCTTATTCCCCGACTAATCACAAATCTTTCTATCTCAGCTTTAAATATACACAAGGACTCTGCCTCCACAGCTCTCTGTGGCATGGAGTTCCAAACACTCTCAATCCTCTGAGAGAAGAAATTATTCTTTATCCCGATTTGAAGTTGGTGCCCACTCTATTCTGAGACTACGCTCTCTGGTCCTAGACTCTCCCATAAGGAGAAACATCGTCTCAGCATTTACCCTGTCAAACCCCTTAAGAAACCTGTATGTTTCGATGGGAACAATTCTCATTCTTCCAAATTCCAATGAGTACAGATCTAATCATAAGACGGTCCCTCTACACCCAGAATCATCCCAGTGAACCTTCTCTCAACTGACTCCAATGAAATAACACCATTTGTTAAATAAAGGGACCAAAGCTGCTCTTGGAACTGTAGATGTGATCTCACCAGAACTTTGTAGTGTTGCAGCAAGATTTCCCTACTCTCATACTCCAGCACCTTTGAAGTAAGAGCCAACATTGCAATAGACAGTGCACATCTCTTCATGTTGCCATTTCAGAGATCGGTTTTGAGCCAGGGCCCTGGCCAAGCTAGTGGTGTTTACCAACAGGATTAAACATTTGGGGATATGGGTGAGATCATCAAGCCCACTCTGGCAACCTGAAATAACATTATGTGGGCAGCAGCCAATGAAATTGCTGTTGTCAGAATTGCCATCCAATTAAGATCCCTCAAGATCTGTCTGTCAATTAGGGAGCCACAGGTCATCAACCACAACAGTGCCATCTGGAGTGGTGGCCAATGCTGTAATTGTAGGTACAGGATAATGGCGTATTGATGGATGCACAGCATGATTACTGGGTAAGTGGGGAGCCAGAGCCAGTTAGAGAAGATACAGCAAAGGTGTGGGATGGGGAGAGCTACTGATGGCAAATGGCAGCAAACTCACTGGATGCAGTGAAAGCTACCAGGAAGCCCACCGTAAGCTCAAATGTGAATTAAATTGAATTTATTGTCATGTGTACCGAGGCACAGTGAAAAGCTTTGTCTTGCGAGCAATACAGGCAGATCACAGAGTTAAGTAGCATAGGTAAGTAAATAAAATGTGCCCAGAAAGGGGCACTAACCCCCAGTCATGGTGACCTCACCACGTGAAAAAGCATCCCACCTACTGGTAAAATGCCAACAGAGGGAAGAAAAGGTCTGTAATCAGCCTAAGACTCCAAGGCCACCTTTCTCACTGCTAGTAAAATGCCATAATGGTGTGAAGATATGAAATATGCCATCTGTTCCCCCCACTCCATTTCACCAGCTCTCCCACCCACAGCTGATAGGGCCTGGAAAATCGCACTCCCATGTCTTTGAAATGAGCGTCAGACCAGATCAAGTTGGCTGGTTTCCTTTGCTAAAGGATAGGAGTGAAACAGATGGATTTGTGTGACAATCTGCTCATTCTGCAGATACCTTTACTGATATTGGCTTTGTGTTTCTTCATTGAAGAATTTCACTTCCCCAGCGTCATTGTGGAATTTGAACACATGACACCTTCTGTTTGGTTCAAAACTGCTGGATTGTCCATCCATCAAAACATAGAAATTAGGAGCAGGAATGGACCATTCAGCCTTTCGAGTCTACTCCATTAGTGAAGTACCCCAGTGCCACCTTCATATGTTTGCTCAATATACCTCGATGCCTTTAATTTTTTTTATCCATCTCTTCCATTGACTCAACTTCCACAGCCTTCTGTGGTAAAGAATTCCACAGGCAGACCAGCCTCTGAGTGAAGAAATGTTTCCTTACCTCAGTCATAAATGATCTACTCTATATCCTGAGACTGTTCCAGACTCTCCAACTGGGAAACACCCTCCCTGCATCTCATCTGTCCAACTCAGTAAGAATTTTGTATGTTTCAGATAAATCCCCTCTCAGTGTTCTGAACTCTAATGAATATAGGCCCAGTCAAACCAAACCTTTACAGCAATCCCCAGTATCAACCCAGTGAATTTCAGATGCACTCCCTCTAATGCAAATACATCTTCTTGTGGATAGAGAGATTGAAACTGTGCAAAATACTCCAGGCACTGTCTCACTGAGATCTTGTTTAACTGCAGTAAGATAGTCCGACATCAGTTCACAAATCCAGGAACACTTTGCTCTCAACCCCTCTTGTGGCACATTTCCAAATATTTCACAACACCTTAGAGGGATGCGAAAAGAATACTTGGATGGATTCAACTAGCCTTCCTCTCTTCAGAGAATCTCAATACTCGACGTGATCCCTTCTCTCTCAAAACATCTCCAGTCTTGATACTTTGTTATATGTGCCTTACAGCCAGAGCGTTAAAAAGTCTCTGCCTCCCTTCCTCATTGGCTTCAGTCTTCTGGTATTATTTTAATCTGTCTGCCTAAGAGAATAAATTTGCTTGAATCAATTTTGAGAATTCCCATCAGAATTAGAAGATCTTCAATTAAATGTTTTCTTAAGTTTCCACTTTTCCCTCAAATTAAAAAAAGCAATCCTTTAACCTTTTCTCATAAATGTGATACACACAAAGCCCAGAACCATTCCTTTCTGTGCACTCTGGGGACAGTTATATGTTTCGTCTGATGAGGTGACCAGAACTGCACAAAAATGCTCCCGATCGAGTCAGATCGAATAGAATGGAACAATAGTGCTTTCTTTAAAAAAATGCTCTCTGTCCCACTATCTCATTAATTTTAATTTGCTTGAAGGAACAATTTGCAGCATTTGTCCTAATAATTGCCAATAATCTGAATGATGACAGATTAATATAATATTTTGATAATGGTTCCTAAGCAAAGGCAAAATTATAGGGATATCACTAAGCATTTTAAGAGTGTAGCATTTTTACAAACTGCTAGAGGTTTTTTCTTTCAAGTCAGCTGTTTACTGAAATTGATGGGCCACCAATTTTCAAGCTTCAATGTTATAGAACATGGAACAATATAGCACAGAACAGGCCCTTCGGCCCTCAATGTTGCGATGACCTGTGAACTCATCTAAGCTCACCCTCCCATACTATCCCATCATTATCCATGTGCTTATTCAAGGATTGTTTAAATCTCCCTAATGTGGCTGAGTTAACTACATTGGCAGGCAGGGTCTCAGTTTGTAGTTATGGCCCCTCACCAATCCTTCGAGAAAGACTTTCACTATCTACCCTATCTAATCCTCTGATCATCTTGTATATCTCTATCAAATCCACTCTTAGCCTTTATCTTTCCAATGAGAACAGACAGAAGTCTCCCTGCCTATCCTCATCAGAGCTTCCCTCCATACCAGGCAACATCCTGGTAAATCTCTTCTGTACCTTTTCCAAAGCTTCCACATCCTTCTTGTAATGGGGTGACCAGAACTGTACACAATATTTCAAGTGCGGCCGCACCAGCGTTTTGTATAGTTACAGCATGTCATTATGCTGAACTCAATTCCTCTACCAGTAAAACCTAACACACTGTATGCCTTCTTAACAGCACTATCAACCTGGGTGGCAACTTTCAGGGATCTATGTACATGGACTCCAAGATCCCTCTGCACATCCACACTATCAAGAATCTTTCCATTGACCCAGTACTCTGCCTTCCTGTTATTCTTCCCAAAGTGAATCACCTCACTTTTAGCTGCAGTGAACTCCATTTGCCACCTCTCGGCCCAATTCTGCAATTTATCCAAGTCCCCCTGCAACCTGTAACATTCTTCCACCCTGTTCACTACTCCACCGACTTTAGTGTCTTCTGCAAACTTACTAACCCATCCACCTATGCCTGTGTCTATGCAAGTTATCTACCCAACGTTAATTGATCGGGTAGGTAAGGGGAAGGTAGGGTTAAAATTATTACTTCGTTTAAATGCATTTTAAATTACTATCTGAGAAAGTACATCGGAAATGTACAGCATGACAGAGGGAAGACAAGAAAGTGTTTTCTTATCCTTTAAATGTGGGCATTGTTGGCTCGGCCAGCATTTATTGCCCATCCACAATTGACCTTCAGAAGGTGGTTGTGAGTTGGCTCCTTAATCACCATAACCCTTCAGTTGTCGAGGCGCCCATATGCCTTTAAGGATGGAATTACAGGATTTTGACCCTGTCGTAGTGAAAGAATGTCCATATATTTCCAAGTCAGGATGGTGAGCAGGTTGGAGGGGAACTTGCAGGTGGTGGTATTCCCATGTATCTGCTACCTCCCATCCTCCAAGGTGGAGAGGGCAGGGGTTTGGAAGATGCTGTCTAAAGAGACGAAATGAGTTGCTCCAGTGAATCTTACAGAGGGGATTTGTTATGTTTTTGTGTAAGTATGGTGGACTGTCATTGTAAGAGTCTGATCACCTGATACAGTGATGATGTCATTAATCATTGTGAGTGAAAACAGCTTAGTCTATCCTTGCTGCCTGTCGAGTAAATATCTCCTTAATAAAGCTCCTGCTTCTTGTAATGTAACTGTTTCCACGTTGATGGAGAAGGGATTGAAGGTTGAAGGTGGTGGATGCTGTGCCATTAAGTGGGGTCTTTTGTCCTGAATAGTGTCAAGTTCCTTGAGTGTTGTTAGAGATGCTCTCATCCAGGCAAGTTTTCCATCATGCTCCTGCCTTGCAATTGGTGGACAGTCTTGGTGAGACAGAATTCCCAGCCTCTGACCTGGAATGAATGGCACACAGAGAGTTGTTCTTTTGGAATGGTCTCTTTCTGGACTATAACATCCTGTGACTGTGTGAATTGACTAATTTTCACATTAAGATTATCACCCAGATTCCCACAAATCCAGCATCATAGTCATACTTAAGTCTAATACTAAATATTTTTTAAAGTCTGGCATCACCAGCCTCAACCTCAAGAAGACCATGCAGCCCTTGTGATCTAGAGAATCTTTTAACATTGACAAGTTGTCACAGGATATGAAGAAGAGTCATACTGGACTCAAAACAGTAACTCTGCTTCTATACCCACAGATGCTGCCAGACCTGCTGGGTTTCACTAGTATTCCCTCTGCTTTTCACAGGATCCAGATTGGCAATGGGGAGATTTCAGTTATAATGCCTCCAACAGATATTCATCAAGTGCTGCTTCACAATCCTTTCAAAACATGAATATGTGGATTAACTTGAAAACACTGCAGATATTAGAAAACTGCAATGAAAACAGAAAATGCTAGAAATGTGTCAGAAGTGACAGTTCAGCTGAATGAGCGACCAGAGGCCACTCTCACATAAGAACAGTAGCTTGAATTGAAGTTAACTGAGCCCTAGCTGCTGGCTTGACCTGGGTCAGCTCTGAGGTGAGAATGTGTTGCTGGAAAAGCGCAGCAGGTCAGGCAGCATCCAAGGAGCAGGGGAATCGACGTTTCGGACATGAGCCCTTCTTCAGGAATGAGGAAAGTGTAGGAATGAGGTAGCTCTGAGGGATAACAAAAGCGGTAAATCCTGATCTGGTGGAAGAGTAAGGAGGTAATCCCAAAGGTGTCCTTGGAGTGAGCTTTCAGTGGGAAGACACCAGTGCTGGATGAGCTGAGGAGCTAACACCAAAGTTTGGGAAGATAAGGAAAAGGGACAAAAATGAAGGATTTCAGCGAAAACTCCAGAGAGCAACCTTTGTGAAGTGTAACCCCAAAAGTGGGTGTGAAGAAGACCCCCAGACCTGGAAGAAGTGCATAACCTTCTAATCTCGGGTATTAGCTTTTACTTTGCTGACTGGTCTGGAAACGTCAAGTTAGTGGGTAGTGATAAATTGCACGCTTGCTGTTAACCTTTTTCTAACCAAATGGTGTGAATTGTGTAGGAGAAAGTGAGGACTGCAGTTGCTGGAGATCAGAGCTTAAAAATGTGATGCTGGAAAAGCGCAGCAGGTCTGGCAGCATCAAAGGAACAGGAGAATCGACATTTCGAGCATAAGCCCTTCTTCAGGTGTGAATTGTGTGTCTGCTTTAACTGAACAGTAAAGGTAGTGGTTAGTTAATAGAGACTTGACTCTTGTCCTCTTTGTGCCAAACCAATCACTGTTGTCAAGGGAGGCAACCAGGAACACACTGAACAGCATTGTGGGTGTCCCCTACACCACATGGACTGCAGCTGTTTAAGAAAGTGACTCACCACCACCTTTTCAAGGGCAATCAGGAACGGGCAATATATCCTTGTTTAGCCAGTGATGGCCACATCCCTGAAACATTTTTTTCTAATGGTAGAACTTTCACATGTAGACCAAACATCAAATGAAGAGAAGCTTGAAATCATAAGAACAAAGCTAACTCTTAAAAGGTGACAATAATATGTCAGCATTTCAGGCATTTGATCAGAGCTGTAAATCTGCAGAGATCTCTTGTAGAGGCAACGTGGGAGCATGAGGAACAGGGGTTGACCTAGACTCAGCTGGATGAAAGATGTCAGAGTGTGATTACAGATGAGCGACAGTGGGTGTGTGAGAAAGGGACAAGACTGACAATCCTCTCAAACCATGGTCGACCAGCAGGTATAGCTGTTAGCAACAAATACAAATCATTTAGGATTCATAAGAATCACTATTGAAAGTTGAGGTTTTCTTTGAAAACTAATCACTATTGAAACAGTGTAATATTGAGTGTTTTACACTATGGCAGAAGGTAAAGTAGTAGTCCCAATCTACGAATCATAGAATCCCTACAGTGTGGAAACAGGCCATTTGGCCTAACAAGTCCACACCGACCTTCTGAAGAGTAAACCATCCAGACCCAATCCCCTACATTTTACCCCTGATTCATGCCCTAACCTACACATCCCTGAACACTATGGTCAATTCACTAACCTGCACATCTTCGGACTGTGGGAGGAAACTGGAGCACCCAGAGGAAACCCACGCAGAGACGGAGAGAACGTGCAAGCTCTACACAGACAGTCGCCCAAGGCTGGAATCGAACCTGGATCCCTGGCACTATGATCCAATGTACTGCCCCCACCTCCACTGTGCACAGAATGCAGGAGAATTCATTGTTGCAGGTGGTTAATGTATGGGAACACACCCCTTGCAAGTTTCCCTCCAAGCTACACATGATTCTCACTTGGAAGTATATCATCATTCCTTCAGTGTCACTGATTCAAAGCCCTAGGATTCCCTTCCTACAGCATTGTGGGTCTGCCAACACGCAAAAGGTTCAAGACAGCATCTCACCACCTGCTTCTTTAGGGAAATTAGAAATGAGCAATTAATGCTGGCCCAGTTAGCAACTCCCACATACCATGAAAGATTTTTAAAAAGTAAACAAAACTAAGCTCAGAGTAGAATAGAGTAAAGTTTACTGTCACGTGTACTCAAGATACAAAAGAACAGGAGTACTGTGAAAATATACAAGGTTGCCAGCATAGGGCAACATCTTAGGTATAGAGCACCTAGTTACAAATCTTAGTCACAAGAAGTAGAGAAAAATAACAAAAAAGATGCACGACACTATGGACATGCATAGAAAAAGTTAGGAAAATAAGAAATAAAACAAAAATAATTGACACTACAACCTTTCTGTGAGGGTTTCCACATTGTCTTGGGTGTCGTGAACAATGGTTAAATCACCAACACCAAGCCTCCCTCATAAGAAGAGGAGCTTTGGTCAAGGTACAGAGAGGTCCTCTGTGCACCTATATCATCTCGTGCCTGTACCTTCAAAAGGAGATTAACTAAATTCAGGGCAGACGAACATGGTCCTGACTATTCTCAGGTTATGAGTAATATGTCAGTCAAAGACGCAAAGCAAGGAAATTGTGTCTGATAGCTGTCTCCATTCATCCTCAAAAGTTTTCTGACTTTACTCAGACCTCTATTTAAACATAAATTCATCCAAACAGCCTTAAAAGCTCTGTGTAAGAGTACTCAATGGGCTTAGTTTAATTTCATTCTGTAACACTGGAGTGTTGCCATCTAAACTCAAGATCACTATAAAAGTTTTCTAGAGGTGCCAGTAAACTTAGTGGGTTATGTGGATTTCCTTCAATTGCTTCAATTGAACTATTTGCAGTGGAGCTGAAAATGTGTTGCTGGAACAGCGCAGCAGGTCAGACAGCATCCAGGGAACAGGAGAATTGACGTTTCGGGCATAAGCCCTTCTTCAGGATTCCTGAAGAAGGGCTTATGCCCGAAATGTCGATTCTCCTGTTCCCTGGATGCTGCCTGACCTGCTGCTCTGTTCCAGCAACACATTTTCAGCTCTGATCTCCAGCATCTGCAGACCTCACTTTCTCTTATTTGCAGTGGAAACTTATTGGACTGAAAAAATGTAAATTTGATAACTGCTGAATTGTTCTTGGTTTGGATATCTCTAACCCAGCACCAACAACAACAGCCTTTTCACTAAGTTGTCCGCTTTTTTTGATGAGGAGAATGGTAAACATCATGAAGAAACACTGAGAGATGCTAGCTTGTTACAGCACCATGGGCACAGTAACACAAAGACTGCGCGATGCTCGCACATCCAGGTGCCCTTGCCTGACATTTCCCATTCTGACAGGAGATTGTTGCACTGCATGCCAGTTGTTTGCAAAGACACAAAGCTCTGAGTTGCCTACCAGGCTACTCTCTCATCAGAGAGAGAAATACAAAGACAGCTGGGGGGATTGTTTAACCTGAGGGTCACCATGCCTCAGGTGAGGAGAGCAGTTGAGAAGGTAGAGCTCTTCATGGTGACCTCAGATTGTGTGGGAATTAAACCCATGCAGTTGGTATCACACAGCATTGCAGGCCAGCCTTCCAGCCAACTAAGCTAACCAAGCCTCTTTTTTTTCAAGCTATCAATGGAAATTAAATCGACAAGACTCAACTTATGCTCCAAAGACTTGTTTAAACCAACATGTAATGTGTGTCACATCAGTCAGCTGACAATTCACTTCTGCATAAAGCAGGTTCTCTGATTCTGAACTGCAGCCCAGTTCAGTTCCTTGCCAATGATGAAGAAGATTTATCTATGACTGTTGATTATGACAGCCTTTAGACAAATGGCATTTGATCTATACTGAACTTCTTGCTCCACATAATCCTCTTCTCAACCTACTTTATCATAGTATGTTGTTATATTCATTCACGGCTGTAGCCGTTGCTGGTTGGGCCAACATTTATTTCCCATTTGTCCAGAGATCAGTTAAGAGTTTACCAAATCACTGTACATCTGGATTGATGGATCACATGTCACACAGCCCTGGGCCGGGTAAGGACAACAGATTTCCTTTCATCAATGACATTAGTGAACCAAATGGAGTTTTCTCGACAATCAACTGTATTTACTGGTTGCCATAACGCTAGCTTTTTTATTCAATATTTTTGTATTGAATTCAAATTTCACCATCTGCTATAGTTGGATTTGAACCCACATCTCCTTATTACTAGCTCATTAGAACTTACTGCTTCCTAGATTCTCACATTGTTATGCTTCACATACCTAGCTTCCTTTTAAATACATCTATACCATTTTCCTTAATCACCCAGTGTAATAACAAAGTCTACATTCTCAATTCCCTGAATGAAAAGGTTTCCCATGAGTCCTTCTTAGATTTGTTTTCCTACTCTTCATGGAAACACCTTGCCAACATCAACCTTACCAAATCCCTTCAGAATTTGAAAGATTTATTTCAGGTCTTGCCTTTCCAAAGAAAGGAACTCCTAATAATGTTCCCATCAAAGCCACTTACTATCCTACATATATTGGATATACATCACTGTTCCTTCTGTGAATTTATGTAAAACTCTGTTATCTCACTTTTTAGATTGGAATCAATCTAAACCTCAGGTCATAGACAGAGAACACAGGGGGCTAATACCTTCAACATATTGTCTAGCTATCACATTGTTAACAGCTAACTCGAGAATGCAACTTTAAAAAAAGGGTTTTGTGATTTACACATGAAAGAAGTGAAACTATCACTGTATTCTAACAGATGAAAGGTTTAACAGACAATCAATTCTTCAATGTATAATTTCAGTTACATCACACTGCAAATTTTTGCTATAAATTCTGTGTTACGATCGAGCCCTCCACAATCACCTGATGAAGGAGCGTCGCTCCGAAAGCTAGTGTGCTTCCAATTAAACCTGTTGGACTATAACCCGGTGTTGTGTGATTTTTATTTTTTCCAATGTCTTGATAACTTTGATTCATCTGCTTTCCTGTCCAATGTATGTACGGTTAGCAAGAAAAGGTGACACCTTTTAAAGAATGGTAGTATAACTCCCAGTACATGAAACCATTAACAAGGCACACATGATTGCAGCATCCAATGAGCAATGTGAACAACAAAAAGATTTCACCCTCTTAATGTTCAACATCACCATACATGTAAATCCTTGATACCTAGAGAGCTGTCATGATTCATTCATTTTAAGACAATCAGGAATTCCAGCATTGCTCACTGCCCCAGGGCAAGGACCAATTTACTGCTTAGGAACAAAGGCTACATTTTAAAACAATAGTTGAGAACCCTACTGATAAAGGTCAAAGCCTACCAACTGACAAGATATAATACGTCTCATTCAGGCACAGAATATTTTAGAGAATACAAGTGACATTCTAAAGGGTTTATTCAGATATTTTGGCCAATAGTGGATCAATCAAATACAACCTAATCAAGATCATTGTGGCCTATTGAATGCTCCACTGTCTGACTATCACAGAGGTATTTAATTCCATAGGTTCACAGGCAAGGTGATGCACATCACAGCCTAATCTGGAGCAAAAGTCTGTTGCACTTGAGCAAACATGGGTTAATCAATGGCAGGAAACAGGTATTTACCAAAAGGTGAATAATGTATTAAAACTTGTTGAAATATTGGCGAGCTCTTCCAGGACTTTCTTTCCTTTACTGCCAAAATTCCTCTTCCACTGTATTTAAGTTTCTGCCAACAGGAATTCCATTGGGTGATGCAAATCATTGTGAATGCTGTCAAAGGAACTCACCTTGTCGTATTTTCTGCATCCTTCTCCATGGGACTATAAAATATAGGAGTAATTGTAGACTGTTCAGCCCATCACATCTGCCCCATCATTCAATAAGATCATAGTTGATCTGATCATTCTCAACTTCACATTCCTCCTTTTTGCCAATAACCCTTGATTCCCTTCCTGATTAAAAATCTGTCTACTTCAGTCTTGTAGATTCATTGTCACATGTATAAAAAAGTGAAAAGTATCTTTGCATGTCATATGCAAAGTGTCCCCACGCTCCAGCGCCATCTTGAAATTTTAATTATAAAGCAAGATTTTACTGCAATACAGTTCACCTTTCTCTCTACTACTTGTTCCTCCTCTGCTGCTTCTCCAGTCATTGCTTGACATTGGCCAGAGTCCCTGAAAAGGACTCCTGAAGTCTCATAATCACAACTGCAGTGTCCGATCTGGAGCCATGGGCTTGGGGCTCTGTATCTCCTGTTCCCCAAACGACACTCCTCCTCTACACTTTGCTGCTGCTCATCAGTTGTCAAGGTCCTCCGCCGTCCCTTCCACTGACACTTCAACTCCTACAGGCGATCAGGCCTAGCCACAGACCTGGGCCCTCAGCTCAGTCTGCAAGTCCCAGCCAGCTGAGTCAGCCTGGGACCTGCTCCCCATGGTGGAGCCCTGTCTGGCTCATCCTGGGTGTGCTGTTGCTGCTGCCAGAGGCCTCCTGCCACTCTCCAGGCTTTAAAGAAAAAAGAAAAAGAGCAAAAGCAAAAAAAGAGAAAAGAACAGAAAATAAGTAAAGCACATGGGAGCAGGTTAACCCCCATATCAGCCCTGTTACTCATTTGCTATCAGAGTGGCTTAGTCACTCAACCTCTACAGTCCTCTAAGATAGGTTATTTTGCTTTAAAAAAACAAGTCGAAAGGTTTTGTGTCTTAATACATGTAGCATTTATAATAAGGTAGATGAGGTAGCAGTGCATAGTGGCATAAATAGTTATGATATAGTTGTGATTACAAACGCAGCACTGCAAGGTTACCAAAGGTGGGCACTGAACATCCAGGGGTGCTTATTAATTTGAAAGGACAAGCAAACAGATAGGAGAGGTAGGGGTGGCATTATTAGTGAGGAAGGATATTGGCTTAGAAAATCATGAAGTGAAATCTGATGGGTGGAGATAAACACCAAGGGGCGGAAGATGTTGTTGGGTGTTATCTAAAGACCCTCAAACAGTACTGGACATATAAGGAAAGCTATTAAACAAGAATTCAGAGATGCATGCATTAAGGGTACATCTGTAATCATGGGTGACTCTAATTTACACATATATTGGATAAACCAAACTAGCAATGGCATGATGGGGGAGGACTTCCCACTGTATTATCTACTAACTCAGTTTGTGAAAATATAGTAGATCCATCTTATCCTTTGAACTGGTTGATCATTTCTTCTTGATGTCATTCACCAAGTTTTGCATGTCCCACCAGTTTCCCCTACTCCATCCATTCTCCCCAACCAGTCACTTCACTCTAGTTAAAGGAAAACTGTGAGAATCAATGAGTGATATTTAGCAGATGACTGTGGATTGAGATAGCTTACATAAAATAAAACAGATCGGAAGAAAGAAAACCCCTGATATTTTACCAAGGATAACACATTGAGATTTGAAATTATTTATTCCTTTCATCCCGTCATGTACATTCAAGAAATACAAACTCCCTTTTGCTAACTATTTATGACCATTGATTGTCAAAATCATTTAAAAAACCTTTAGTTTTGTACAGTTAGTAAGGACCCATTGTGAGCACATTCTACAAACCATTCTGAAAATGTATTATTTCTTTTGCAAGATATTGTAACACTACATTTTTAGATCAATGGAATTCTTAATTTTCACAGGGATCTTATATAATTCCGTTTTAAATTTTATTGATTTGTAAGGAAAAGTGAATTCAATTGGCAAGCATACCTTACAATGGAATTAAAGTGCACCTTGGCAATTAATATCAGTATTAAGCAGGCAATGGCTTAATGAAGACCTTGGAATATGCTTGAATTTAAACTAATTCCAACTATACATGCACAGCTCTAATTTTAATATGTATTTTTTTATTGGCATTCATTCAGCCTCGCACTGTGTCTTATAATTTAAGACAGAAATCTTTGACAGCTCCCCTTGACTTGGGCATTAAATTGTTGCCCCAAGGAATTCTTATCCTTGCCAGTCCTTACTCAAGCACTGTCATCACTCTCTCACATTAGCTATCATTCTTGACATGATTGAATCAAAATTAATCATCACATGCAAACATAAATTCTTCGACAGCGAAGAAGGATAATGAGTTGTAACAAAAAATGTCCAAATGTCATAAAAATGGTGTTTCACCAATGCACCTCCTCACATAATTCTGATTGCAATGATGAGGGGCAGAAGACATTTATTAAACAACGTAATAGGCAGGGCTGTGCACTAAAGTCACCCTGAATTCGAATCAGCCTAATTCAAATCTTTTTGGATTACAGTGTGCCTACTGGTCAGGTTCTCAGAAAATAAAGGAAAATAAAAAGAAAGACTTATTTTTCATGACCACCAATCACCTCTAGGTGCTCTACAGCCAATGAGATATTTTGGAAAGGGTCTAGTCACTGTTGTAATGTCAGAGCACAAAACTAGATGAGTAAGTGTTGTGGGAAGCTCACAAAACAACTTGGTCTGCAAATAAAGTTGCAAATCAAAGCAATAATTAATCCACTTTGGCAGAGAGAGAGTAGTAGTCATCAAGAGAAGGTTATGGAACAGTTGCCAACAATTTTGCCCAAATGTCAATATCAACCACTCTCTAGTTGGGTTAAGTGCAAAGTCAGGCTTTCAGTATTCAACCTGAGTTTCCACCTCAGAACAGCAGCCCTCTACTGTTCCAAAGTGGTATTTCCGCTACGAACATCAAGCACTCGTGTGACTTTACTGTATCATACTTATGGACAATTCTGTGTTTTTTACCCCAATTAAATTAGGGGCTTTTTGCCACTTCTTGCAATAGAATTTTTTAGCTTTCTCCCTTACCACCTTTAAGGCACTATTCAAACCCATCTTCTCGCAAAATTTTGGTCGTATGTAATCACATTTAGTGTACCACTTAGTTGGCTTCAATCCAACACAACTATCTTTCTTCAAAACACAAGTTACAGAGTTGCACAAATCAGTGTGACACTCAACTTGTGAATGATATTGTTTTGTATCACGGAATCCAATTCCAATTTACCCTGAATGTAAATAATGCAATTATGAGGATAGTCAAAGCGGGTTCAGGCATCTCCTTGCAGATGTACTGCTACATCAGCTTTAAAGTTACGAGTACATTCAAAACAGTCTGGGTAAATGTTTGTCATGTCATGGATAAGTTTGATGTGGCGATCTTGAATCTTTGGTGTTGGAATTGATTTGTTGGTTAGTTTGTGGATCATGATAATATGTAGATCTTTGCGTATTGGGAGGCTATTGTTCGAGTTCCTAACGTTTTGAGTGTCAATTCTGATGGGCCATATTGACAAAGAAGAACGATGACAACATTCAAGGATGTCAGACCCATTGCAAGCAGTTAGCTTATGAGGACAACACCATATTGTACCAGTTTTCTAACAAATCTCACCTAAGATACATAAAGGATAATGTTTGTATTTTCATCGGTATCAATTTTGGCATTTAATACATGTCATCCATTCTTTCAGTGTATGTCACTTGGATGGATGTAAAGGCTTCAGTTTTTCTGATGCCATCCATATGGTGTGTCAAATTGACCACATGTGCTGTCTAACCGGGGTCTGAAAGTTACCCCTTGGAGTTCACTGACATGCCTGGAAGGGAATTTAGAATCTTCTGACTTTGTCCTTTCTTTACATGCTACTGTGGAGAATTTTGTTCCATTTTGGGTCTCTCTGAGCCCTTGTATTTCCTGTCTTCTTAGAACATAGCTTGTACATGTCACAAAATGCTGGACAATGTTTTAAAGGATAAGGCAATCCACATCATGTGCAAGATTTGGACATTTTATTGTTCTTGGTGATCATTGCGGAGTGTCCTGCTACAGTTGCTTATACCTTATGTCCTTCTTCCAGCAATGCATCAGTGGAATCATCTTCAGGTGTAAGGGGAAGTGCCTTTTGGAAAGAGTTGATAGATATAAAGGCAATGACCAGTTTGTTAAGAAACATAGAAAATGCTGAAGAAACTCAACAGATCAGGCAGCCTCTGTGAAGAGAGAAACAGTTAGTGTTTTAAGTTGAGTATAAGCCTTCAAGGGTCACTGGATTCAAAACATGAACTCTGTTTCTCTCTCCATAGGTGCTGCCTGACCTGCTGATTTTTTTCTAACATTTTCTGTGTTTGTTTCAGATTTTCAGTATCCACAGTCTGTTGCTTTTATTTGACCAGCTTTGTAAGCCTTGTAGCTAAATTAGTTTCTGTTAAATCACATTCCAGGCTTTTGCATCAACATCTGCCTATAAATTAGTCAATATTTTCACCTAGGCAGAAGTGAAGACTGCAGATGCTGGAAATCAGAGTCTAGATTAGGGTGGTGCTGGAAAAGCACAACAAGTCAGGCAGCATCCGAAGAACAGGAAAATCAACGTCTCAGGCAAAAGCCCTTCACCAGGACTGAAGGCAGGGACCCTCCAGAGTGGAGAGATAAATGGGAGTGGATGGGGGTGGGGAGAAGGTAGCAAGGAGTAAAATAGATGGATGGGGGTGGGGATGAAGGTGATAGGTCAGAGAGGAGGGTGGAGCGGATAGGTGGGAAGGAAGATTGGCAGGTAGGACAGGTCATGAGGATGGTGCTGAGCTGGAAGGTTGGAACTGGGGTAAGGTGGGGGGAGGGGAAATGAGGAAACTGCCTGTTGGCAGTATATCATGAACTCAAACCTACGTATCCTGATGTTGATTCTGGCCTTAGGTAGATTTTCTGGGACTTGGAATATCTTGTCTGGATCTTTGCGATCAAAATGCTTTACAATTTAACTCTAATCAAATCTTAAAACCCCAAAGTGATAAGAAGTTTGGCAGCCTAAATGCTTTGTCCATAATCTGTTGATCTATATATTCATCGCTTGAATCATTGAATTCTGACAGAATACTAAAGGAGCACTAGTCCACGTAGAATTGTTTGTCTTCTATTGTGACTGCAACTTCAGATCTGAACTGAGACATATGATTGAGTGATAGGTGACTGTCAGGAAATCTACGTTTAACCTTCAGTACCAACTTGCTGTGTCACCAACTCCTTGCATCAACTCACTGCCACCATATTCTAGAATCTACTTTCTGTTACCATAGTGTGTTTGTGCTTCTCCACATTTTAGCCTACGTGGCATTTATCACACTGATAGCTCCAAGTTTATTAACAACAAACTAAATACACTAATATTAAGTCTGAGATATATTCCACATACAATCTGGATTATGTGCTTATTTAGATTGCTACAATACCACTGTCATACTTCACTGACTGACTGGCTGCATTTCATTGCTGACAGACTAACTGATTACTGACTGCAGAGAGTAAGATAGAGGCCTCTGTCTGGCCTTCTTAAAAGTGTAGTGCCTTTCTGAGATCTGTGCAATAATACAAGGTGCATGCATTATTTGTGTCTTGTAAATCCAAAGAGACTGCAGGTTATGAATGAAATGGGATGTGAAAAAGAGGAGTAGGCATAGCCATAGCTTCACCTTCAATCTGTTCAGCCCTATCTGAACTGGTCTCAGCAACAGCCACTCCAATGATGCTGAGCACTGCTGTTTCTGTGGAGATGGTGGAATGTAGCCTTACTGCTCCACGACTGGTTAGGTATTGCTGGCTCTATTCATGCAGCATTTTTTATGCAGGAATGAGGAACATATATCAGCAAGTGCGGTGATATTAGTGACAAGATTATCTTGGGTGAAGAGCTGCCAGCAAGTGCAAACTGTGAGACGTGGGTCCCTAGTTTGTGGCATTGTTGAACGTGTGAGATTGAGATGGAGCTATGAATATTGGGTGTGAGTCCTGGTTAATAAAGATTTCGGACAAGTCAATAATGGGGCTGCTGTGCATTGAGCAATGTCTGATGCTACTTATGGCTGTTGATGGGATTTGAAGAGGCAGTCACTGACCCTGATGATTTATGTCAAGCCATTGAATTTTTCCAATAAGATGCTCAGGGATTAACTTCATGGATAACCGCTCCCAGTTGTTTCACAAAGCTTGTTCACAGGCTCCCCATGACCCTCTGTGATAGAGAACATCTCACCTCCTCTGCATCTTCTGCACCAAACGCTTCCAGTGCCACACTTTCTCATGTTGAGCCACTTTTGTGTCATTGTCAGGTCAAACTCAGTTGAAAAAGGACTTCCAGCCTCTCCTCCAGACAAAATGCATCTTCCCTTTAAGAAGAGGCATTAGCATTACAGTCTTGTTTTAACTGACACCTGCCTCTTACAATTTTATATCTCTCTGCTCAGGCCTACTCAGACATCCCTCCTCATGTTTCCTGCTGCTGCACAGATCTCTGCCGCAGTGGCTTCTAGAACCAGAAGGTCAATGTTTTTGCGTTCTGGTCAGCATACACAAAACCTTCCAGCAGCTGTGCAGTCAGACAACTTGTTCGTCAATAACAGAATCAGCACTCACTGCATGCTGCAATCACATTAATTAGCAGACAGTATTATCCACTTCTGTAGAAGTCATTAAGATAATCGCTGGGATCTGTCAAAAGAGTAACTTAACTTCAGCACTTGAGCCTTGAGCAACATGTGACATGACATGGAAACTATTGACTGGCACAAAACCAACTGTTTAGATTGGCAGATGATGAACCCTTCAGCAATGCCCTTGGCCAGGTTATGTTGGCTGCACAGGGTGTTTATTTTGATTTGCTTACAAACATAAATGTGAGGATGCCTTCATAAGCATAATTTCATTTTGTAGGGAATCAAGGCAGTCTATTGAGTAAAGCCATGGTGCTGTGTGAAAACCCTCTTCATTCGAGTTATTTTTAAATTTATTTTTGGAATAAGCGCCTTCTCGTATGAGGAAAGGTTAATCAGGTGATTGATTAGAATTTAAAAGAATGAGAGGTGACCTTATTGATATCTGAAGAGGCTCAATAGAGTTGAGTAGATTACCTACAGTGTGGAAACAGGCCATTTGGTCCGACAAGTCCATACCGACCCTCCAAAGAGTAGCCTAGCCAGACCCATTGCCCTCTGACTAATGCACCTAACACTATGGGCAATTTAGCCTGGCCAGTTCACCTGACCCACACATTGTTGGACTGTGAGAAATTGAGAAAACCCATGCAGACATAGGGAGAACATGCAAACTCCACACAGACAGTTGCCAAAGGCTGGAATCAAACCCAGGTCCCTGGTGCTGTGAAGCAGCAGTGCTAACCACTGAGCCACCATGCCACATCCATGGAGTCTGGGAGAATTGTTGGCTCCTGTGAGAGAGATAAGAACAAGGGGACACAGTATAAGAATAAGATGAAGATCAGACTCAAAACATTAACTCTGTTTCTTTCTCCACAGATCTGCTGAGTGTCACCAGCACTTCCTATTTTTCCTTCAGATTTCCAGCATCTGCAGTGTTTTGCTTATCTTTATGAATAAGAGGTCTCCCTTGTAAGAACTGAGATCAAGAGAATGGTAGGAGGAGGCTGTCCAAGTATCCCCATTCTCAGACAGACAAAATGTAAGGCTGAAGCATTCACAGCAATCTTCAGCCAGATGTGCCAGTGGATGATACATCTCGGTCTCCTTCAGTGGTCCCCAGCATCATAGATACCAGTCCTCAGCCGATTCAATTCACTCCATGTGTTATCAAGAAATAGTTGGAGACTCTGGATGCTGCAAAGGCTATGGGCCCTGACATTGGATTACTCCAGAACTTGCCGGTCCCCTCGCCAAGTCATTCCAGTACAGTTACAACACTGGCATCTACCCAACAATGTAAAAAATTGCCCATGTATGTCCAAGCTGACCAATTACTGCACCATCAGTCTACCCTTGATCATCAGTAAAGTGATGGAAATGTCATCAACAGTGCTATCAAGCAGCACCTGCTCAGCAATAACCTGCTCAGTGATGCCCAGTTTGGGTTTGCCAGGGCCACTCAGCTCCTGACCTCACTACAGCCTTGGTTCAAACATGCTAAATTGCAGAGGTGCAGTAAGAATGAC
The DNA here is from genome assembly GCF_004010195.1 of Chiloscyllium plagiosum. Classification (NCBI taxonomy): domain Eukaryota; kingdom Metazoa; phylum Chordata; class Chondrichthyes; order Orectolobiformes; family Hemiscylliidae; genus Chiloscyllium; species Chiloscyllium plagiosum. The sequence goes on along the minus strand of NC_057715.1, from coordinate 104,735,231 downwards.
AGCCCTTCACATCAAGGCCACATTCGACCGAGTGTAGCATCAAGGAGCCTTAGCAAACCTGGAGTCAATGGGAACCCGGAGCAAATTTCTCTGGTTGGAATCATACCTGACACATAGGAAAATGTTTGTGTTTGTTGGAGGTCAGTCATCTCAGCACTGGAGTTTCTCAGGGTAGTGCCTAGGCCCAACCATCTTTAGCTGCTTCATCAATGACCTTCCCACTATCATCAGGTCAGAAGTAGGGATGTTCCCTGATGTTTGCACAATGTTCAGCACCATTCACAACTCCTCAGATACTGAAGCAGTCCATGTTCAAATGCAGCAATATCTTGGGCTGATAAGTGGCAAGTGTCCGACAATGGACAGACAATGAACATAAGTGACAATCTAACTGCTGTCCCTTGACATTCAATGGAATTACCATCACTGAATCTCCCACTGTCAATATCATGGAGGTTATCATTGATGAGAAACTCAACTGGACTTGCCACATAAACACAATGGCTACAAGAGCAGGTCAGAGGCTAGGAATACTGCAGCAAGTGACTCACCTCCTGACTCTCCAAAGCCTGACTACAAAGCTCAAGTCAGGAGTGTGATGGAATACTCCCACTTGTCTGGATGAATACAATTCAAACAATACTCAAGAAGCTTGACGTTTTCCGGGACAAAGCAGTCCACTTGATTGGCACCACATCTATAAGCATCCACTCCTTCCACCACCAATGCAGCTATGTGTACTATCTACAAGATGCACTGCAGAAATTCAGACACCTTCCAAACTCAGAACCACTTCCATTTGCAAGTTCCCCTCCAAGCCACTTACCATCTCAACTTGCAAATATTTCAGTGTTCCTTCACTGTTGCTAAATCAAAATCCTGCAACTTCCTCCCAAAGATCATTGTGGGTCAACCTACAGCACATGGACTGTAGTGATTCATGAAGGCAGCTTACAACCACCTTCTCAAGGATAACTAGTGATACGGGATGTGCCTTTAAGAAGGATGTACCTTTACATCTGTCATGTTTCTTTTGAAAGCAAGTTTTATAAACTTGGAGCAGAGTTGTCTGTCATGAGCCCAGCAATATAGCTAACTTGGGGTTTTTCAAAAGCAGACAAAAGAAGTATGGCGGGTGGAATCAAGTCCCCATAGAACCAAGATTTTAGTTTAAATTTCAGTAGCTATTGGAAGCTGCTATACATCTCTCCTTGCTACAACAAAATGCTTGAGTTCTCTCTCTCTCTCTCAGGCTTTTTCCTGATGTTCTTTCTTCTTGGACTGGAGAATTACATGTGAGACTATCTATTTTACTGAATTTGCCTTTACCAAGGGTGTGTTTTTGGGACAATATATTTTAAGATATTAGGAGAAAAGTATAGAGGAGACGTCAGAGGTAGGTTCTTTACGCAGAGAGTTGTGAATGCATAGAATGCATTGCCAGCTGTGGTGGTGGAAGCAGAGTCGTTAGGGACATTTAAGTGACTGCTGGACATGCACATGGATAGCAGTGAGTTGAGGGGTGCCTAGGTTAAGTTATTATATTTTACATTAGGATTAAACCTCAGCACAACATTGTGGGCCAAAGGGCCTGTTCTGTGCTGTACTTTTCTATGTTCTATGTTCTAATATGATCTTCGAACAGCTAACTATTGGAAGTTAACATATATGTTGTCTTGTAATATTTCATAGTATTTCAATTAAGGTCTTTCTAAAAATTTCTTATTTTGTCCTTACTTTAACTCCAGTGTAATAATAATGTATGTTTTCCTTCAAAACCTGGTAAATAAACTTATGACCAATTAAATAGGTCAATGCAACGCCTCACACTTGCCTTTAAAAAGAAGATAAAGTTATGGTCTAGGCTATCTTGTTAATATATTTTCAGGGGGTTTGCTCTATCCATAACACTAGGGACATGTAATAATGCTGGCCAGCAAGCAATGCCCATAGCCAACAAGTGAATAAAAAAATGTTTCTCTCAGAGGTCTTTCAGACTTGGATTCTCTTCCACTTGAAAGCAATGGGTGCCATGGTGGCTCAGTGGTTAGCACTGCTGCCTCACAGCACCAGGAACTCAGGTTTGATTCCAGCCTCGGGCGATTGTCTGTGTAGAGTTTGTACGTTCTCCCCATGTCTGCATGGGTTTCCTCCCACTGTCCAAAGATATGCAGGCCAGATGAATCGGCCATGCTAAATTGCCCATTGTGTTAGGTGCATTAGTCAGAGAGAAATGGGTCTGGGTGGGTTACTCTTCGGAGGGTCAGTATGGAATTGTTGGGCCAAATGGCCTATTTCCACATGTAGGGAATCTAATTAATGGTGGCTGGTCATTGAATTTAGTCAAACATACATTTTGAGCCAACAAGGGAGTCAATAATCATTAACAACCCCTTTGTCATTTGCAGTGGTTTCTCTGTCTCTGTGAAAAGTATGCAAAAACATTCTCACCCACCCTTCAGTCCTGAAGAAGAGTCATGCTGGATTTAAAACATTAGCTCTCTTTCTGTCTGCACAGATCCTGCTAGATCTGTTGAGTTTGACCAGCACTCTCTGTGTTTGTTTCAGATTACCAGCATCTGCAGTATTTCACTTTTATGAAGGCTGCCAAGGGTTATGGAGATCAAACTGGAAAGTCTGACCACAATCTGATCAGCCGTGTAGAATTGTGGAGCCATCTCAAAGAGCAGAATGGCCTACTCCTGCTCCTCTGTCCCATGTTCCTTGGTTTGAGCGATGCAGGCACTGACAATGTTAAAAATCACACAACTTCATGTTATTGTGTGATTTTTAACTTTGTACATCCCAGTCCAGCATCTCCAAATCAAGGCACTGACAACGATAAGTTAAATATTACACAGAAAAATGGATTGAGATTGCCCACGAGGTTTAGATTCCCTCAAACTCAAGTCATTTCAGACATTCCAGCCTTCAATGAAGTAGAATTTATTTCCTTCAGCCCAAAATAGATTGACCTAGAAAGTAGAGAAATAATAAAAATAGAGCTGTAGAATACATTGTTCTTCAAATCTTCCCATTAAACTCAGAAGCTGAGCCCTGTGAGTAGCAATTTCTGCAATTTTGTTTTGCAAAAAAAGGAAAAGATTCAGTTCAGTAAAACAAGTCTGAACAAAAGAAAGATACACATTAGGAAACACACAGGAGGAGAGACAAAATGCTAGCTATCCATGTAGTGAAATTATATCTCACACATTGTCTTGTCATACCTCTAATAAAAAGTCCTTGTACAACAAAAAAATTTGTGACAGCAACTCTCATTGTTAACCTCAGGGGGCCACAACAGGTAAAGAATATTCAAGAATAAATTGAGGAAACAAAACCCAGTAGAAACAGGATTTTATTTTCCCAAGGCCCCAATAAGCTAATTGAAGTGTGCATTTTATTAACTCTTGAGCAGCTGCCAATTCATAAATTATTAAAATTCCATTGTAACATTTCCGAAATCTCTTTCATTGCAAGAGGCCTTCCTTTTAAATGTGGCAAGTTAGAAATTGTTGCAAACAGATGTGTCTTGTATAGAATATTCGAACAACACTATTCTTGTGTCGACCAGTTACTGTTGAATCAAAGTACAAAGCTTTAAAACAGTCTGCATTTGGGCAATACATCGCCATTCACTCTGATTAATGAAATGAAATAAAAATGACAGACTGGAGGTAATATGGATGAAAGCAAATTACTAGAGTATTGTCAAGAAGGATTTACTCTGCATCTACCATGATACAGTATTAGCACTCTCACCTCATATTCAGAAGGCTATACTTGAGATATGAGTATCACTAGAGAAGCTAGTATTTAATAACAAATCTCTAAATGGCCTGCTGAGGTTCGGAACAAGCTTCCTTCTTGATCTGGTGTAGTCCATTTGCTGTACATACACACACAGTGCTTTCAAACTTTTGATGGAATGACAAGGAAGGAATAATGATATAGTTCCAAGTCAGGGTGGTGTATAACATTGAGAAGAATTATTATTTCTACATATCTGTTGTCCTTGTCCTTTCAGCCAATAGACAACGTGTGTTTAGAAGATGCTATTGAAGGAGCCATGGTGAGTTACTGCAGCAACTTGTGTGTATAGTACACATTCCTCATGCAACAATAACAAAGTGAATGTAGAATGTTGAAGATGTGTTGCCAATTAAATGAAGCAAAACCAGAAATGGAGTTTTAGCCATTGTCATACAGCACAGGAACAGACCCTTTGGTCAACTAGCCCACGCCGACGATGTTCCCAAACTAAATTAGACCCACCTGCCTGCAATTGCCCCATATCCCTACAACCCTTCTTATTCATGAACGTCTCCAAATGCCTTTTAAACACTGTAACTGTACCTGCATCCATCTCTTTCTCTGGCTGTATATTCCACACACGAATCACTCGCTGTGTAAAAAAGTTGCCCCTCATATCATTTTGAAATCTTCCACCTCTCACCTTAAAAGTATGCCCCCTAGTTTTGAACTTCCCCACACTAGGGAAAAAAACCATTCTCATTCACCTTCTCTCTGTCCCTCATGATTTTGTAAACCTCCATAGTGTCACCCCTTAACCTCCGAGGCTCCAGTGAAAAAAGTCCTTTTCAATCTATTTTTAAAACTCAAACTTTCCATTCCCAGCAACATCCTGGTAAATCTTTGCTGAACCTTCCTTCCTATAACACGGCAACTAGAACTGCACACAGTACTCTAGAAGAGGCCTCACCAACATCCTGTATAAGCTCAACATAATGTCCCAACTCCTATATACAAAGATCTGAGCAATGAGGCACGCATGCTAAATACCTTCTTAACCACCCAGTCTGCCTGTGACACAAATTTCAAGGAATTATGTATCTGATCCCTGCTTCTCTCTGTTCTACAACACTAACCAGGTCCCTACCATTAATTGTATAAGTCCTAGCCTTCTTTGTACGACCAAAATGCAATACCTCACATACCTCCAAATTAAACTTCATCTGCCACTCCTCAATCCATTGACCTAATTGATCAAGATCTCTTTGTAATCTTAGATAACCTTCTTCATTGTGCAATTTGCCACCAATTTTGATGTTATCTGCTATCTTACTAAACATGCCTCCTATATCCTCATTCAAAATCATTTATATAAATGACACACAAAAGTTGACCCCAAACCCATCCCTGTGGAACACCCTTGGTCATGGGCCTCCAGTCCAAAAAACAACCCTCCATCACCATCCTCTGTCTCCAACCATAAAGCCAATTTTGTATCCAGTCAGCAAGCTCACCCTGTATCCCATGTGATCTAACTTTACTACTTAGTCTACCATGCAGAACCATGTCAAAGGCTTTTCTAAAGTCCAAGTCCTACCATTCTGCCCTCGTCAATCATTTTGGTTACCTCATTAAAAAGCTCAATCAAGTTTGTGAGATATGATTATCCTCGAACAAAACCATGCTGACTATCCCTAATCATGCCTTACCTCTCCAAATCCTATCTTTCAGAATCACTTCCAACAACTTACCTACCACTGGTGTCAGACTCATGTTCACAGGTCTATTGTTCCCAAGATTCTCTCTACAGCAATTCTTAAACATTGGCACAACATTAGCCACCCTCCAGTTCTCCAGTATTTCACCCATGTTTATTGATGATACAAATGTTTCAGCTAGGGGCCTCATAACTTCCTCCCTAACCTCCCACAATGTCATGGGATAGACTTGATCAGATCCTGGAGATATATCTACCTTTATGTTTTCTAGACCACCAGCATTTCCTCTTCTGTCATGTGAACTGTTTTTAAAACATCAAAGTTTAGTTCCCTGAGTTCTCTTGCCTCCATTTCTTTCTCAACAGTAAAAGCTGATGTGAATTTTAACTTAATATCTCTACCACCTTCTTCCATTCAACACAAAGACAACCTCATTGATCTTTAAGGGGTCTAACTCGCTCTCTAGTTGCTCTTTTGCTGTTAATATATATTTGTAGAATGCTTTTGGATTATCTTTAACCGCTTCTGCCAAAGCTCTCTCATATCCTCTCTTTGCCTTCCTGATTTCCTTCTTAAGAATATCCCTACACTCTTTATACTCTTCAAGAGATTCAGTTGATCCCAGTTGTATATACCTAACATGTGATTTATTTTTATTCTTGACGAGAACTTCAGTATCCTTATTCAGCCATTGTTCCCTAATATTTCCAGCCTTGCCTTTCACTTTAATAGGAACATAATGCTTCTACACTCTCGTTATCACACTTTTGAAGGCCTCCCACTTGTCGGTCATCTCTATACCTGTGAACAGTCTACACCTGAAGAAGGGCTCATGCCCGAAACGTCGATTCTCCTGTTCCTTGGATGCTGCCTGACCTGCTGCGCTTTTCCAGCAACACATTTTCAGCTCTGATCTCCAGCATCTGCAGCCCTCACTTTCTCTCAACAGTCTACACCAATCAACTTCTGAAAGTTCTTGCTTCACACCCTTAAAGAATTAAGAACTTTTATGGAAGACTTATCCTTTTCCATAACTATTATTAATTGCTGGAGAAACTCAGCAGGTCTGGCTGCATCTATGGAGAGAAAACAGAGTTAAGTGTTGGATCCAGTGACCTTTCTTCAGGGCTTCTTAAATGAGCTGTTTTGTTGTTGGTGGTGACATGCTTCTTGAGTGTTGTTGTTTTCCAAACAAGTGGAGGGTTTTCAATCACAGGCCTAAATTATGTCTTATAGATGCTACAAAGGTTTGTGGAGTTAGGAAGTGAGTTATCCATCACAGAATTTCAAGCTTCTGACCTGTTCTTGGAGCTACAGTATTTATATTACTTTATTTTTTACAGTCTGGTCAATAGTAACTCCCAGACTGTTAATGTTGGAAGGTTCAGTGATGGGAATACCATTGAATGTGTAGGGAAATGATTATGTTCTCTGTTGTTGGCAATGGTCCTTGCTTGTCAATTATGTGGCAGCATGTACTTTACTATTTTACTGGGGAAGGCCAGATGGTGTCCTGGTTTTTCTGCACAAAAGCACAGACTGCTTCAATGAGTCACAAAATCACTGTATAATCATCAGGAAATGACCCCAGTCATGATTTTATGTTAAAGCAGCTGACAATGATTGAACTTGGGACCTGAGCTGAGTTGACTTCAGACTTAATGGGTTCTAGAAGCACAATTGTAGTATCCCTATCTCTGATCCAAGAAGCTTCAAATCCTATGTGCCCCAAGAGTGCACAATAACATCTCTGTTCACCTTGAATAGAAAATGTCGCCAATACTGCATAGTTTACGGGAGCAGTGTTGGATTTACTCTGCTCTTCTCTTGTGGATAGGTAAAACATGAGCAACTTTCCACATTGTTGGACAAATTCCAGTGTTGTATCTGTAAAGGAGCAATTTGGTTAAAAAAGTGCAGCTAGTTCTGAAATACTGTCTGGATGTTGTCCATAACCTTTGCTGTGCCCAGCCATTTCTTGATATCCCATGGAATGAATTGAATTGGCTAAAGTTTGGCATCGATACTGGTCAGGATTTTTAAAAAGTTGGATCATCCACGTGACACTTCTGGCTAAAGGTCAATGCAAATGCTTCAGCCTCATTTGCATTGATGTGTCAACCTCTGCCATCATTTTAGGGATGTTCTGAAGCCTCCTCCAAAATTGTTTCAAATGTCACCACCATTCCTGACTGAATGTGACAGGATTGCAGAGCTTGGATCTGCTCCATTCGTTATGAGCTCTCTTTGTTCTGACTATCCCATGGTCCTTCTGTAGCATAAATGTCATCCTGTCTTGTAGCTTCATCATGTTTAGATATGCCTGGTCTGCTCTTGACATTGTATCCTGCATTCTTCATTGAGCCAAGGTTGATCCCTTCGGTTTAATGGAGATAGTCGAGTGAGGGCTATGCTGGGCCATGAGGTTGCTGGTCATAATATCCAGCAGTTCATTTTCCACCTTTTCTGCCACCTCCAGCCCAATGACACTATCAAACACAGCTTCCCTTCCCTCTACTTTTAGTACTCTGATGGGGCAAATACGCTGCTCAACTCAATCACCCCCAAAACCTTGCTCATCCCCATAGTATCCTTCCATGCAAATGTAGGAGATGTAACACTTGCCCTTTTACATCCTCTTCCCTCAGAGTGCAAAGCTCCAGATGCTCCTTCAAGGTGAAACAGCAATTGCACATTCTTCTTTCCATTGAATATACTGCATCCACTGCTCACAATAGGGTCACCTCGACACTGGGGTTGGTTGCTGTGGGGAGGAGCTAAACACAGATTGGATCTAGAAGCAAGACCCCAAGCTTTCACTGGCAAGACACTTTCATTCTCCACCTTGCTGTGAGGTATCCTCCTCATATTTCAAATGCATGTAAATACGGTCTGGTTCAAGTAAGATATGTCTTTGGTTTGCTTGGATAGAGTCAAACTCCAATGTTTGCTTGGTTCTTTGATACAGGGAATCCAGAATTAGGGGGCATATGTTTTAAGGTGAGAGCAAAAAGATTTAAAAGGAACCTAAGGGGTAACTTTTTCACACAAAGGTTGGAACGTGTATGGAATGAGCTGCCAGAGGAAATGTTAGAGGCTGGTACAATTACAACATTTAAAAGGCATCTGGATGGGCACATGAATAGGAAGCGTTTAGAAGGATACAGGCCAAGTGCAGGCAAATGGGACTAGATTAATTTAGAATACCTGGTCAGCATGGATGAGTTGGACCAAAGGGTCTGTTTCTGTGCCATACATCTCAATTACTCTATGATTCTATACACCACTATACAGAACTGAACTGTGTTTGTGACTATGTAATTTATGAATAAGGTATATTTTGAAAATTTTTAAAAATCTTTAGCCTGTTATAATGATCCAATGCTCACCATAAGCTTAAACACAGCATCTCTTCATCTTTCAATTCAACATTTTACCAACTTTTGAGTCCAATATTGAGTTCAATACTATCAGACTGTAACATGTGTTTGTTTCCTATTCTTTGCATGTTTCGACTTCTCTTACATTTTTGATCGTAGCACAACTTTTGTTTCTTTATTTCTACCCTTGACTCATCTCCATTCCCTTTAATGTTCTGTCACAAATGAGTTGCGAGTTTTATAATGAATCTCTCTCCATATTCTCACCAATGGACAACTAATTCGATATTTTCCCCTTTTTAAACATTAATGGCATCGATTTCCATTTTATCAATTTGTGGGCTCTGACTTTGTAATGACTGTAATAACACTGTTGTGAACTTACAGCAGAAGTAGGATTTATTGCACACTCTTCAACATGGGGTGAAGACAGGGTACGTCACAACATAGACCTGCCTGTAAGCCCTCAAGGAGAGATAAGAATCAAATAGGAAAAGAGATTATTCGATTAGTAACACCTTAAACATAGAACAGCTGAGGCATACCAGTTTATCAATGTCTTTGCTTTTAAGATGACGTCCAGAAGTCTAAAACTGGAGTTAGCAGCCTGGAATTCCTTTGAGGCCACAGTTGATTGGTTATCCAACAGTTCAGGAGTTTGTCGTCAGTTTCTCCTCTTTAAAATTCCTATGAAAGTCTTCTGGGAATATTCCTGAAATGCAATTTTGGTTTTACTGTTTCAGTGAAAGAAGATGAATTACATTCAAGGAGCACGAATACTGATTTTTAGCTGTTTTCTATAAACCAAACACTTTTATTCCATTGACCAGTGTTAGAGGTGTTTATATCATTGGCAAATGCTTTCTGAAGCAGCGTTTACCTATAACTGGCTGCAAATTTAAATTTGTAAAGTTAAAAGCAGTTCAACACTTTGGGAGTCATGTGATCAAACCTCTTTGTGGTGGCTGGAGGAACCATCGCCATCAAGGCAGAAGTTCACCTTGGAGATAATCAACTATCTATGGCCCATCTCAGGGGTTAAGTGGAAAGCCATTAAATTATCTTCTTACAATATAGGGCTAACTTAAAATGTCTGTTGTGTAGAAGTTTCTCTTGGAGGGCATTTGTCTTTGTTGCTGTTTATAACACAAAAATTAGCATTCAGATCTCATCAGGATGTACATGAGGTGTTGGTTGATTGACTTTCACTTCTGAAGTTGAAACTTTATTGCTGGAACAGCACAGCAGGTCAGGCAGCATCCAGGGAACAGGAGATTCGACGTTTCGGGCACAGGCCCTTCCTTTCCCTGGATGCTGCCTGACCTGCTGTGCTGTTCCAGCAATAAAGTTTCAACTTTGATCTCCAGCATCTGCAGACCTCACTTTCTCCTCCTTTCACTTCTGAAGGAATTTCAGGAAGTTTACTGCTAAATCCAGTCATAAGATTAAGAGGGGGTGGTTGTTTTGTTGGGTTGTTTAATGTTTTTAAAGCAGTCACTAAATATTTATAGGTATGTATTGAAGCTAGTTTTTAATCCACTCGTGATACCTGGAAAATGAACTCTTCTTTCCTTCAATCTCTTTTGTCTTTCACCCCTTCATAGACCATCCTTTGTCCAAGTCCCACCTGATCCTTGCTGAAAACTGTAGCATTTCTAACCTAGACCACTTCTTATGAAAGCTTATCAATTTGGAATATTAAATCTGTTTTTCTTTGCGTGGTTTCCTGAACATTTCCAAGACTTCCTGTTTTCATTTTGCTTTCCTTGCTATCGTTGTATCATCAGCATACTTCATCTCAAAACAGTCTGGTCCTTCACCTACAGCATTAATTAAAACCACACAGTTAAGGTTGGGACGTCGATACCTGTGACACTCCACTTGTTATAATTTGCCAACCTGAAAATGAACCAGGTATTCTAACTCTCTTTTAGCTGTTAGTCATCCTCCATTTAAGCTAACATATCATCCCAGCATCATAAGCTCTTATTGTTAGTAGTAATCGTTCACATAGCAGCTTATTGAATTCCTCTTAAGAATCTAGATGTACCACTACATCTATCTCTACTCCACTGTATCCTGAACAAACTCTAATAATGTTATCCAACAAGTTTTACCTGAGTCACAAGCCACATTGACTCTGCCTGTTCATATTGTGTTTTCCTAAACACCCTGTTACTAACTCCTTAATAATGGTTTCTAATATTTCTCAATGACCTGGCCTATACATTGCTGCTTTTTGTTTGCCTCCTTTTTGGATTCAAGATGTTACATATCTAGTTTATTTTTAAATCCACAGGATTTCTAAAATTAAGGGAACTTTAAAAGATTGCAATCAAGGTATTCATCATGGCTGCAGCCATTTCTTTCAGGACCCTCAGATGCAAGTCATCATGTCAGTCTTTAATCCCATTAGTTTTCTCAGTAGTCTTTGTTCTCAAGTTTTGAGAAGATTTGTATCTCAGGTTGAGGTTCTGGTTGTAGGTTTGCTTGCTGAGCTGGAAGGTTTGTTTTCAGATGTTTTGTCACCATACTAGGTAACATCTTCAGTGAGCCTCCGAAGAGAGGCTGAACAGCCTGTTTTCCCTGGAGCGTCAGAGGCTGAGGGGTGACAAAATTATGAGGGGTATGGATAGGGTAAATAGACAAAGTCTTTTCACTGGGGTTGAGGAGTCCAGAACTAGAGGGCATAAGTTTAGGATGAGAGGGGAAAGATATAAAAGAGACCGACAGGGCAACTTTTTCACGCAGAGTGTGGTACATGTATGGAATGAGCTGCCAGAGGAAGTGATGGAGACTGGTACAACTGCAACATTTGAGAGGCATTTGGATGGGTATATGAATAGGAAGAGTTTGGAGGGATATGGGCCGGGTGCTGGCAAGTGGGATAGATTAGGTTGGGATATCTGGTCGGCATGGACGGGTTGGACCGAAGAGTATGTTTCCATGCTGTACATTTCTATGACCCTATGACTGTAGTGGTGTAGCCCGCTTTCTATTTATATATTTGAGTTTTCTTGGGTTGGTGATGTCATTCCCTGTGGTGACATCATTTCCTATGGTGATGTCATTTCCAGTTCTTTTTCACAGGGAGTGGTAAATGGGATCCAAGTCAATGTGGTTGTTGAAAGTCAAACACATAAACAGAAAGTGGGCTACACCACCAGTGTTTCATTCGGAGGTTCAATGATGATGTTACCTAATATGGTGACAAAATGTCTAAAAACGAACCTTCCAGCTCAACGAACAAACCTACAACCTGAATGTTTTGTTCTGTTTTTGTGCTTTCACTTTTTCTCCCTTTTCCCTCTTGATTTTCTACTATTTTTCAGATGTGTTCTCGTGTCTTCCGCCATGAATGGAGCAAGATACTTGTTCAAGGAATGAAGTTTGGATCAGGGATGCAAAATTTTAGCTCCCAACATTTAATTGGTGAAAGTTATATAATATGGAATATTAGCTAAGCATTCTGACAATATCGCAATAGCACAGGAGCTGAGGGAAGTGCAAATGAGATGGGGCTGAGTGACTTCAGTGTATATGTTAAAACTAACACTGTATCTTTAAGTGATGTTACCAAAGGGCCACACGCAAGTGAGAAATAGGAAACGGCTAAGGACAAACATGATAATGGAGCAGAAGGAGAAGCTATTTCAAATGATGTGGTAAATGGAATGGAAGTATGCAAGACAAGGGGATCAAGTGTTTTGTGCTTTACGAAGAAGCATGGTGATAGCAGATATAAAAGAAAGCAGAAAAACATCTGAAGAGAGAGAGCTTTTAAAATGTCAGCTAACTATGGCGTCAGGGAAATTTGCTGGGCGATCACTTTGGTGATCAATAGTGACAATATGACGAAGAAGGGAACTGGATGAGGGAGTCATGAAAAGCCCAAGAAAATGTAAAGGAGAACCAAGGGAAAGATGCAAGTTCAGGGCCAGGATAGTGGAGAGCATTAAAAGAAATTTGGCCAGGTTGACTCAGGGAAAGAGGCAGCTGATCAGACTGTCTCAATCTTAGTAGCAGAGAAATCCATGAGCTCTTTGAATTTGATGTTGAATGATGTTCCTGGAGGGAACTGGGGGAATGCATTTAAGAAGACAGTTTGCAGTAGAGAAATGAATTTGCCTTTGCATTGCAGCATGATCCTGGAAGAATGCGTAATTTTAGTAGACGAAAGCAGGACCCAGTGATGTTTTAGGTGATCCAGTCAGATTCCACAGTGAATGGTTAAACCAGTTGTCCACAATATCTTTTCAACAGCCTTAAGAATGTAAGAGCATGAGAAATAGGAGCAGGAGTAGGCCATCTGGCCATTGGAGCCTGGTCCACCATTCAATGAGATCATGGCTGATCTTTTCATGGACTCAGCTCCATTTACCCACCCGCTCACCATAACCCTTAATTCCTTTACTGTTCAGATCTATCTTTGCCTTAAAAACACTCAATGAGGCAGCCTCAACTGCTTTACTGGGCTGCGAATTCCACAAATTCACAACCCTTTGAGTAAAGAAGTTTCTCCTGAAATCAGTCCTAAATCTGCTCCCCCTTATTTTGAGACTATGCCCCCTAGGTCTAGTTTCATCCATCAGTGGAAACAACCTTGCTGCTTCTATGTTATGTATTCCCTTCATAATTTTGTATGTTTTTATAAAGGTGAGTCACCTGAGAGACACTAGTGGATTTATTGGGTATTAGGACATCAAAGATGGAGGTGAGGGTACAGTTGAGTAAGTCAGCAGCGATATTGTGGTGAAAAGAGGCCCAAAGCTAGATATTTGAGGATTTTGAAAGGGCATGTTGCAAATGAATTGGGTGATAGATTTTTTTTTGAGAGATGGATATTGAAGGAAATAATAGTTGGAAAAGTATAAACATTTCATTCTGGTTATGTTTCAGTTACATCCAAATTTTGTAAGGAAATATTTTATTCTGCTTCTGACATTTTGAGGATCTATTGTGCACCCAAATTTATTTTTAAAAAGGAGTATTGGGAATAGATTATTTGCTGAAGAAAAAGTTACAATATGGAATTTTCTTCCACAATCCACTGTGGAAGCAGATATCAGAAATCCTGTTTAAAAGAATTGTTACTTGAAGTATAGAGTATTAAAGTGGGATGTGCCATGTACTGAAGAGTGGGGTCAAAGGAGTTGTTATTCATGAAGAAACATATAGGCACAGTCTGATGAAATATCACCTCTTTCCATCTGTAAGATTCCCTGTATCCATAATTTTCACATAGCATTAGACAATTAGAAGATTATTTGAAAAGGAAGAAGATGACTTAGTTGGGATCAATTGGAAGTACTTCTCCTCAGGGTCAGGAGACTGGAGTTCAAACCTCATGCCCAAACTTCAGAAGCTGATTTCTGCTAAACTCCAGGGCAAAATGAAAGGAGGGTTCCATCATCAGCAAAGTGCTCCTCAAGATGAGGCACAGAACCGTAGTCTTGTCTGGTCATTTAGATGAAGAATTGCAGTGGGAAGGGATCGAGCAGATAGCAATGATAACCAGGCCAAAAGGATTGTTGCCTCACCTTAATGTGTGCACAATTAGCAACAAATGGGATACATAAGATTTCAACAAGCAATATCAAAGACCTGATGTGGAGTATAGTTATCCCCGAAAGTACTTCACCATTTGTTTCTACAATATTTGATGCTCCATTCCATCAAGTTAATGTCATGTAGGGGTCTATTGGGGTTGAAGTGTGTCAAACATGCAATGATGATGCCAATGACGTTTATTTTATAGCCCAAAGTGTGGAGTAGAGAAAAATATGATAAAAGAGTTGCCTTAGGCAGTAGGTTACGCAGAAACTAATTGCTTAAGGTTCCACGCAATGGCTTCCTAATTTTTAACCTGCCATGTCCCCAGATATCGTCCGAGTTGAAAGGAAAACCAAGAAACCGAGTGACTCTTTTTCCTTCTGTTTGATATCCACGAGATGGTCACAAAAAATACTTTGCCTGTTCAAAATTATTCATTCTGCAAATTATAAATATAACAGAAACAAGAGGAATTCTCATTAGATCTGCCAAAAGATCAACCCTTCAATTATTGAATACTGCGAAAAGATTGCCAGGTGTTTTTGCTGATCATTTCTGAAACCGCAGCTTAAATAGTCACAATAAAATGCATTCACAAAGGGCTTTTAATGTAGAAAAGTGCCTCAAGAACACTATCGAACATAGTTTTGAAGAAGAACACAATCAAAGGAGCAGGAATAGACCACATGGCCTGTCGATATTGACTGTGGGCGACCACTGCCCTTCTCTACCAACTCCCTACATCCCTTGATTCCTTGAGAAGCAAAAGGTACTCAATCTTGGCACATCCACAACACAGAGAAAGAAACCCTACCATTTACAAACTTCTAAGGAAAATAATTTCTCCACCTTTCAATCTTAAACGACCACCCTCTTACGTTGTGACTGTGTCCTCATCTTTTCAATTCCCAGAACAACTTTGGTGTCTACTCAAATCTTGCATGTTTCACTCAGATCAACTCTCATGCTTCTAAACAGCAGAGAATATTCATCCAATTTACTCAGTATTTTCATAGGGCCATCTTCTCATTTCAGGGACCTATCTAATGAACCTTTGCAATCATGTCTCCAATTAAATACATCTTTTCTTAAATGTGGAGAACCTGCACATTGTATTCCAAATGTAGTCTCACCAAAGCTTATAGAATTGTGGGAAGACCTCTTTATTACTGCACTCCAATCCCCCTGTAATAAATCATAGAATCCCTACAGTGTGGAAACAGGCCATTCGGCCCAACAAGTTCACACCAACCCTCCGAACAGTGTCCCACTCAGACCCATTCTCCTACCCTATTACTTTACATTTCCCCTGACTAATGCACTTAACCTACACATCCCTGAGCACTATGGGCAAATTAGCAAGGCCAATTCACCTAAACTGCACATCTTTGGACTATGGGAGGAAACCGGGACACCTGGAGGAAGTCCACGCAGACACATGGGGAGAATGTGCAAACTCCACACAGACAGCTGCCCGAGGCTGGAATTAAACCCAGGTCCCTGGCGCTGTGAAGCAGCAGTGCTAACCACTGAGCCGCCTTACTGCCCTATATAGGCCAACATTCTATTTGCCCTCCTAATTGCTTGCTGATCTGCACATCATTCCTTATACAAACACAATTAAGTCTCCTTCAGCTTCAAAGTTTATAAATTACACACTTTTAAAACAGACATTCTGCTTTACAAGCAAAGTTAGTAACTTCATACATCCCCACATTTTATGCCATCTGCCATCGTGTTACCTGTCTCAGCCTCATTGCAGTCTCTGTGTCCTGTGTTCAGAGGTCTGTCTGGGAGATATTCTGATTGGCGACCAAATGCTTTGTCAAAGAGATGCGTTTTACTCAGAATCTTAATGAGGATAGAGTATTGGGGAGGTTTAAGGAACTTAACAAAGTTGCCCCTCATGTCCTTTTCAATTCTTTCTTGTCTCATCTTAAAAATATGCCCCCTAGTTTTGAACTCCCCTCCATAGGGAAAAGAACCTTGTCATGCACTTTATCTATGCTCCTCATGATTTTATATGCATCAATAAGGAGCATCTCCTACGCTCCAGAGAAAAAAGTCCCAGTGTTTCTTGAAACCCTCCATTCTAGCAACATCCTGATAAATCTTTTCTGCAATTTCCAACTGAATAATATCCTTCCTATAGAAAGGCAACCAGAACTGCACTCAATACTTCAGAAGAGGCTCCTGTGCAATCGCAACATGATGTCCCAACTCCTATATTCAAAGGCCTGAGCTATGAAGGTATGTATGCTAAATGCCTTCTTAACCACCCTCTCTACTTGCAATGCAAATTTCAAAGGATTATGTACTTAAATCTCTGTTCTACAATGCTACCCAAGGCCATACCATTAATTGTATAAGTTCTGTCCTTGTTTGTATTATCAAGATGCAATACCTCACATTTCTCTAAATTAAACTCCATCTGCCACTCCTCAGCCCATTGACACAATTAATCAAGACCAATCCATGCAAATCTTCATTAAGTCCCAGAAATTAGTTATTGAGTTGTGTGGGCACAGTCATTGGAAAAGAGTATTCTTGATATTTTAGTAGGTGCCTTAGGTGTTTGGAGTAGTATATTAGCAAGGTAGAGAATTGGCTAACTAATAGAAGACAGAAAGTTAGGGTAAAAGGGGCATTTTCAAGACGGCAACTTGTAGCTAGTGGAGTGCCACGGGAATCAGTGCTGGGACCACAGTTACTTGCAATACATTTAATGATTTGGATGACAGAAGTGAATGTACCATTGCAAAGTTTCATGACAGCACTAAAATAGGCGACTCGGCAAGTGGGGGTGACCTTAAAGAGGTTTACAAAATTATGAGGGGCATGGATAGGGTAAAGAGGCAAAGTCTTTTCCCTGGGGTCGGCGAGTCCAGAACTAGAGGGCATAGGTTTAGGGTGAGAGGGGAAAGTTATAAAAGAGACCTAAGGGGCAAATGTTTCATACAGAGGGCGGTACATGTATGGAATGAGCTGCCAGAGGAAGTGGTGGGGGCTGGTACAATTGCAACATTTAAGAGGCATTTGGAAGGGTATGTGAATAGGAAGGGTTTGGAGGGATATGGGCCGGGTGCTGGCAGGTGTGACTAAATTGGGTTGGGATATCTGGTCGGCATGGACAGGTTGGACCGAAGGGTCTGTTTCCATGCTGTACACCTCTATGACTCTATGGTCAGGATGACACAAAAAATCTACAGACGGATATAGTCTTGATAGGTGTGTGGACAAAATCTTAGAAGGTGGAATATAAAGAGGAAAAGTGTGAGGTTATCCACTTGAGAAGGAAGAATAGAAGAGCTAGCCATTATTTAAATTGGAAAAAACTGCAGAACGCTGTAACACAGATGGATTTAGGGGCCCTCATGCACAAATCACAATAATTTATGTTGGTTTTATATCAAAAGGAATGGAGTATAAAAATAGCAAGGTCTTGCAAAATCGATATAAAGCAACCAGAAGCAGCTACACTAGGAAGAGATTTGGTCCTTTTGTCTGCGGGGCATTGGAGACAGTCAAGAAAAGGTTCGCCAGGTTGATCTCACATAGAGGGAGGAGGGATTTCAAAGGTTCAGCTCGTGGGAGTTTGCAAGAATAAAAGGTGACCTTATTGAATCACACAGGCTTGTTCACAAAAGGTTGCAAGGTCAGGCCACTTAATTTAGCTTTGATGGTGAGGAAACTTCTAGAATAATTATTCAGGATATGACTAGTAGTCACATGGAAAAAGATGGGTTGATTAGGAAGAGAGCATAGATTTCTCAAGGTGAAATTGTGTTTAGCTAACTGGCTAGAGTTTGTTGAAGAGGTAACAGAAAGACTCAATTAGGGTAACACTGTTAATGTTGTACACATGGATTTCCGGAAGATGTTTAATACAGTGCCACAAAACAGACTTGAAAGAAAAGTTACAGGCTATGGTATAAAACGTGGATAGAAAAATGGCTGAGTGATAGGAAGGTCTAGTTGAGTTCCCAGTGGGGGTCAGTATTGGGAGCTTTGCTTTTCCTGACATATATTCACGATCTAGATCTTGGTGAGCTGGGGGTAATTTAAGTTTGCAACTGGCACTAAACTTGGAAGAATTGAAAACTGTGAGCACATCAGAATGTAACTGCAAAAGGGACATTGACAAGTTGACGGAGTGGGTGGATAGGTGGCAGATGAGGTTCAGTGCAGAGAAGGTGATGCAATTTCATTGGACGAATGCTAAACGAGAAAATAATAAAGGGGGTTATTTTTCTAAAGTGAGGGTAGAACAGAGGAAGCTAGGTGCATATGTCATTGATCATTGAAAGCGGCTGGAAAAGTAGAGAGAGCAGTAAGTAAAGCATACAGTGTTCTCTACTTTATTAATAGAGACAGAGTACAAGAACAAAGAGGTGATGTTGAAATATACAAGACACGTGTTCGACTTCAGCTGGAATATTATGTTCAGCTGAGGACACAATTTTACAGGAAAGATGTGAATGCATTGGATAGGATACAGAAACAACTTACAAGAATGGTTCCAGGAATAAGAAACTTCAATTATTGGACAGATTGAAGAAGTTGGAACTGACCCACAGCCAGTGGTAATGGTATGGAATGCACCACCTGGAAATATGGTCGAGGCAGGTTCAATTGAAATATTCAAGAGGATATTAGATGATCATTTGGATAGAAATGATTCGCAGGGATATGGGGAAAAGGGAGGAGAATGGCACTGGATAATAGAGCTAGTACAGACACCATTGGTTGACTGGCCTCCTTCATGGTATATCAATTTTGTGATTCTGTGATAGAAGGTTCTTAAGGGCCTTGATAGGTTTCCCTTTGTGGGAGAATCTAGGACAAGGGCATATTCTCAGACTGAGGGGTCACCCATTTAAGGCAGAGTTATGAAGATGATTTTTCCTTCAGACAGCAATTAATCTGTGGAATTCTTTACTGCAAAGGACTATCAAGGCTGAGTCATTAAGTACATACAAGTATATATTTCTTTTCTGAGGATTGCTCCTGACTCAAAATCGATCCAAGAAAATTGGCCATTCTCTTTTTAAAGACTTATTTTTGTTTGTTGTGGCCTTGGCAAGGGCTAATCATGAATGTTTTTCATAACACATAATAGGACAAAAGGAGCTGCATACTAACGGTGACTCAAGCTCCCAATTTGAACCTACGTTGTGTGGTCAGTGTTTGTAAAGTCTGGGGGCTTGGAATCTCATCCCCTGCTTCAGCTATTTTAACTCTAGGCCTTCATTCTGGCCTGGAATGATTTGCAGTAAATCACAACTCAAAGGCCATCACTAGTACTAAAACACTTGCAAAAAAACCCCACTTTACCCAGTGAGGAGAGGTGAAACTATGGAAGTCACTATCACAGGGATTAATGGAGGGGAAAATAGATGTGTTTAAGAAGAGGTAAGATAAATACCTGCAGGAGAAAAAATTAGAGGGTAATGTTGATACACTGAGATGAAGTAAAATGGGATGACATTCAGGTAGAGCATGGGCAAGTTGAGCAGAATGGCCTCATTCTGTATTGTATTCGCTGGGTCCACTGTTGTTTGTCATTTATATCAATGATTTGGGTGAGAATGTAGGGGGTATGGTTCACACATTTGCAGATGACACCAAAATTGGTGGTTTAGTTGACAGTGAAGAAGCTAATCTAAGATTACAAAGAGACCTTGATCAATTCGGCCAATGGGCTGAGAAGTGGCAGATGAAGTTTAATTTGGATAAATGCAAGGTATTGTATTTTGGTAAAACAAACAAGGCCAGGACTTACACAGTTAATGGTGAAGCCCTGGGTAGTGTTGTTGAACAGAAAGACCTGGGGGTTCAGGTACATAGTTCTTTGAAAGTTGCATCACAAGTTGACAAGGTGGTTCCAAATGCATTTAGCATGCTTGACTTCATTGCTCAGATCATTGAGTATAAAAGTTGGGATGTCATGTTGCAGTTGTACAGAATGTTGATGAGGCCACTTTTGGCACACTGCTTACAATTCTGGTCATGCTTCTATTGGAAGGATATCATTACATTGGAAATTGCAGAAAAGATTTACCAGGATGTTACTGGAGGGCTTGAGTTATAAGGAGAGGCTGGATAGGCTGGGACTTTTAACACGGGAGCGTAGGAGGTTGAGAGATGATCGTTATAGAGGTTTATATAATTAAAAGGGGTATAAATA
Source organism: Chiloscyllium plagiosum (assembly GCF_004010195.1). Taxonomy (NCBI): domain Eukaryota; kingdom Metazoa; phylum Chordata; class Chondrichthyes; order Orectolobiformes; family Hemiscylliidae; genus Chiloscyllium; species Chiloscyllium plagiosum. The sequence goes on along the minus strand of NC_057715.1, from coordinate 104,714,640 downwards.
AGATGAATAGCAAAGATCTTTCCATAGCATAGGGGGAGTTCAAAGCTAGGTACTATACTTTTAAGGTGAGTGGAAGAAGATCTAAAAGGCACCTGAGAGGCAACTTTTTCACACAGAGGGTGGTTCACATGTGGAATGAGCTGCCATAGGAAGTGGGAGATGCTGGTATAGTCACAGCATTTAAAAGAAATTTGGATAAGTACATGAATAGGAAAGGTTTAGAGGGAAATGGACCAGATTAAGGAGAACAGTACTGCTATAGTTTGAGAAACTTGGTCAGCATGGACAAATTGGACTAGAGGATCTGTTTCCATGCTATATGACTCTTTATGCTTTGTAATTCTATGTAAACTTATTTTGTTAGTTTTGGACAATGTTTACATGAGAAAAGGGCAGTAGACAATAGCCTTAAATCAGAGACACCATGTCAATTGATCGAATTCATAATTAGCATAAATTGGGAGTAAATGTAGACAATATAGTAAGTTTAAACAATACAGAAACAGCTAGGCAATGCTTGCAAGTAGAACAAATAGAGTTGAATTGGTACGTGCAAGTCTTCCATGTGGAATAAAAATTGGGTGTCATGCTTACTTAATAAATGGTGTTGAACTAGCTGCAAGGTATCTAGAAATGGCAGTAGACTCAAATATTACCATTGTCTATCTGTACAGAGCAGTAGTTAATAGTCAAAGCAAAGTTAAAATGTAGTGAATGATTAACAGAGTTCAAACCTGAGGCCAAGGTGCTGAAGATCTATAATAATTCCAGTCAGCTCAGACCTCAAATATTGTATTCACCTCCTATTACCAAGACAAAAAGGAAATATTCAAGTACAAGGAGTCCCAATTTATGAATGTCCGACTTATGAACACTCGTATTTGTGAATGTGATGCAATACAGGAGTATATTTTGAAGATCCAACATATGAACATTTCCTGTACTTACGACTAGCTATTTTACCACCTGCATCATGTTCCGATCTCATACAAATTGACTCGTGAACTAACTCAAGAATGGAACACGCTTGCAACCTGGAGACTACCTGTTCTGGGATTAATGTGGCTCATCATTATTGTGGGACGAGTGAGCTATTGGGAAAAAGCATTCAGAGTTCTTTGGATGGAGAACAACTTAGTTAACACTGAAGCCTCTAAACTGCCTGCTGTATATTTAACAGTATTCCCAGATCCATTTCCAGTGATTCCTTTAATTTATGCTGTACTTAGCCAATTGCCACCATGAAAACTCTGTGAGTGTCACATCTAAGCAGGCACCTCACTCATGACAATGAGAGTCCTATAAGTATGGTGGACTTCCCACCAAGAGATGAACCTCCCATCCCTTTCCCATGGGAGTATCTGCTGCCTACGCAGAGCCCCACTGACCAGTAATAATGGAGAGACTTCAATTATATTCCCTCTAATTTAATTTTCTGATGTGTGGACCTCCAAGGTCCATGAACAACAGTAATCTCTAGAACCAGAAGTCAATGCTGGAAAGGGTATAGGCACACCAATCAGCATGCATGAACCTTCAATGTGACTGTGTGACTTCTTACAGGGAATATTGGGGAATAGTTAAAATATTTAATCAATTTACATCTCACTTCCAACTTATTCATGCTCAAAGAACAGGGAGGCAGAGAGATAAATATGGCCCTCCATTACATTTGGATAGCATTCAGTCAGGGCCCCACCATTCACACCTCCTCTACACACATTTTCTTGTTCTTTTCTTGAACTAATACCACTCCCTTTAAATTTGTAATATGAATCCAGTTGTCATTAAATCTCATCTATTCTGCATTTTACCACAGACTTTTCTTTACTTCTTCTTCCCATCCACTTTCATCCCATTTACCTTTTTCACTTCTTTAAACTCTACATTCCTAGCTCTGATGAAAGGAAGCAGACCTTTAAGATCAGCCTGGATGTTCACTGAGTCAGGAAGGCTTGGGAGCATTTTAGAACTTCCTAACCCCATTGCTCTAGGTACCAATTTTCACAGGGGCTTTTGGAATGCATGGGCTGGTTCAGGTCATGTGCCCACACTTGGGTCTCCCAACCTATCCATTGCAGAAAAATGAATGGTCTACCCCACCACAATTTTTGTGGAATCAGGCTATGTTTTTAAAGGGTCATAGTTAATGGCATGTCAAAGGTGTTGTGAATCACAGTCTGAATAGTGTAACCTTTGGAAAGGTAATTTCAAAAGTTCCTCTTCATGTCCTCCATGCCAAACTATCTCCTTCTTCCCATCACACATTTCTCTTCATTCGTTTAGAAGCAATGAGTCCTATAGTGAAAGTTGAATATGTGAAAAGAAAAAAAAATTAATGATGTCTTCCATTGATCAGTTTCCACAACGTTAAATAAAAAATCTTTCTTACTTCAGGTCAATAGAAGTGTTAAGCACCCTTTAAGGTTTCAATATTCAAACTCCAGAACAACTGAAACCATTTATCCCAATATAAGTACACATTGTGGAATTGGTAACAGAGTCAAAAGAGGCTCAGGTGTTTCAAGAGACAAATGGATGTCTGAACATTTGCCTCCGGAAATACTTCAGCCCCTGCTTTTGAACAGACAGATACCGCCCTTGGCAGCCCCTGTGGATGCCTCCAGATTCTTTCCAGAGTTAATTGCCTCAGTTGCTTCTGCCACCTGCCCCCCTACTAGCATTGAAGATTCCATACTTGTGGGCACTTTCTCCCAAGGTGGGAAATTTCCCAGTATCCAGATTGCGGATGAATATCTAAGCCATTAACTCTGTTTCCCTCCCTACAATCACTACCAGACCTTCTGAGTACTTCCAGCAATTTCTATTTAAACCTAACTGTTCCTCATGTAATTTGGCATAAAGTTTAGTTTGAGACTTGGATCTATGCAGTGCCCTGGGGCATTTTCTAACATTAAGTTCACTACATAATTGCAAGTTCGTGCTGTTGTTGTAATGTGCCCACATCTCGCTATTCTCTCCTGCTTAAGCATTTTTTCATTACGAACTGCACAAAGACAGACGACAGTTTCTGATATTAAGTTACCAGCTTTTCAGTTACCTATTTCTCAACAACATCAGCAGCTGAACTCACAAATGTTTCATCGTTGAATCAATGGCTTGTTGACTACTTAAGTATTATTGCAGGTGCAACATAATTGGTGGCTTTCTTCCCACACATGTGATCACCCCATTTGACAATTGATCATAGTGCCTATTTAGCCAGTTGGCTATAAATAACCACAGAGAGAATGATTAGCTCTTAAAGGACTGTGAACCTGCAAATCAGATCAAAACACACACATCCAATATAAAAAATATGCTATAACCTGTTCATTAAATAGAAGTAGGAAAGTATGATCCAAAATCTTATGCTTTATTCTAAGTAAATTATATATTTATGACTACAAGAGCATAAACTGAAGGCCTTCTAACCTTCACCAAATCCTAATTATTTAGCGCAGACCAACCATCTTTAATAGATGTCACTATTCCTGAGTGAAAGGTTTCTTACAGTTGTGTATTCATCAGTATCTACAATTCTCTACGATTGCCCAATTGATTAGTTTTTTTAAAAAAACATTAGGGTTAATAGAAATTTGTTGCGAATTGACAGTTACACAAAGGAGGTTAGCTGCCATATTAAGAATCACTTCAGAATTATGCACAACACAGAATTAAAAGGCCAATATTCCTATTACCTGATGTATTGCATTATGGCACACGGCTGTATTGTAGTGTTGGCAGAGCCCCGAGTCTGAGGATATAAGCACCTTGTTTGGATAATCTTCGATGATTTGGGCTCCATCAGTTTGTATTAGCATGGAGACTTTACCAGAAGCATAAATTCTGATGTACTATATATATAAAAAAAATTGCAGTCTGTTGTCCTTCAACATTTTTCTTTTGCCCATATCACCGCAGTCATGAACAAATATGATTTCTGATTAAACATCACTCTGTTTGCAGGTTCTGTGGTCTCTTCTCATCTTGTTACACACTTTTCAGGCTTTGTGGTTAAATTATGTATTAAGGTCAATGTCAAAACATGGAAGATGTGTAATCTACAGGGAGCTCCCTTTTATTCGTTAATACAGTGAAGTCTGAGCGCAACTGTCAGCGAACTGAGGATGTGCTCAGCATGCGGGCCTTGCTGCACAGCAGCGCCATACAAAGTCTATCTCCTTGTTCTCCCAGGGTAGACCCTTGATAGATTTTCCCAGATAGCCCAGCTCACTTAAAAGTTCCGCCGTCTTTGCAGCAATCTGAAAGCTGTCAAACGTACATATATAGTTATGTCATAAATCACAGCTAAAATGCTTACACTGGAGACATCAAACTGTCTTACAGATTTTTGTTGTATTTTGGGATTTTTCTAAAGTAAAATGTTTCTCAAAAACGGAAGCCAAAAGGCACACATTCGCTTTGCAAAAGGTATAAATATTTTAATTTGTGATGGTCCTTCTTGGGATATATTCAACAGGAATTTATATATATATATCTGCTGTCTTTTTTTTCTGCCATGCAAAGTATAAATCATTCTTTTTCAGCCTTTCTATCTTGTCATTCAGGCATCCTCGTCATCATTAATTTTGCTAAACTTTTGTATTTTCCAAAAAACAATTTCACTGCCCAGATTTCTTTCCATGCAACAATAGTAATATGCATTTTCTTTTTAAATCCCCATTTATAGATTAGTGAAGATGACATCTGACTACGATGCCCTAATTACAGACATGACTCTGACCTCTGCTTTGCTGCCCTTATCAAAAACGTTACAGTACAGCTGATTCAACATGAACTGCACACCAGGCAAAACCCAATCCTAATGAATAATAATGAGTAATAATTACAGGAACCGAGGGCACAGAGACCCTGGTGGAGGAAAATATGCTAATACAGCTTTTTTAAAAAAAACCTTACAGAGTTTTCAGCTGCAGCTACAAATCCGAATGGAGGCGGGAAGAAATTACACAAAAACACATAAGGTTGACCAAAGGCATTACAGTGTCCCTCAAAAAAAAGGCGAGTCACTAATTGAGTAATTATTTCAAATTCTCCCAGAATCAACACCTTCCTAATAAATGTGAGTCAGTACCAGTAGTCTCATTCAGGGAGTCGAGCAAGTAAGGTTCATAATAATGCCTTGGAATCATGCCAACTGCACAGCAAGCAGATTCCTGCTGTCACATTTGCTACACAGACTTGCAAATATTTCTTTCAGAAGTGACATGTTGTGGCCCTGTTAGGTGTACATGTGTTTTTATTATTGCATTTTACAGGATCAGACACAAAGGTTTGTGAAAATGTTCAAGCATCCTCAATAGTTTGCCAGCATGCTTTTAGCACTGATCAAAATTCTTGTTTCTTAACTGCTACAAGCCACTGCTTTTTCACATTTACAACCTTGAGTCAATCTCAGGGCTGCGGTTGGAATATGTTTGCCCCTCTCCTCTTCCCTTGAATGATGGTTAATGCTTTTTTTCCCATTAAATACATTCACATGCTCACAAGGGCAGTTCCACAAACACCTTGTTTGCACACATAACGACATTGATCCCGAATTCCAAGTCTATCAGCTCAGGAGCAAAGGTTAGAGGCCTGAGGCTATGTAAGTACAAAAAAGAAAAATGCTTTTCCAAGAACTTAGCTTATTTTATGATAGTGCAACAACCTTCATAATGCAAAGAATTTTGACTCAGCTCTAGAAAATAACTCTGCAACAGCTGTGGGCCGATTCATTTTTGCATTTTTATGTTGTTTGTACCTTGTGTGGAAACACAGTGCTATCATAGAATGGACACTGCACTTTCACCTTCGGAAGCTGCTTGATTTCAGCTGTAAAAGAGATGAATGTGAGAGCTCTCAATTCCAATGGGCATGGGATATACAGCATAGAAAAACTGGCTCTAATTTGGCTCCGATAGACACTAAACTCACTGCAGGTTGAAGGGAGGCAGCCTGTCAGATAACCCAATCCGAGACTTGAAGACCAGTTTTTTCTCAGAGTGGACTTTGTGTGTTTTGGGAGAGGAGAGACAACTGTAGCACAATATCTAGGCAGCAGAGCTTCTGCACTGAGGGCAGTTTTGAGTCAGATTTAAATACCAAATGGTGTCAGGGCCATTAACCGCAAATGCAAGGAGAGCCAAAATCAGAAACTGCTGTGAAAACACAGCAGGTCTGACACCATCTGCAGAGAGAAAGCAGAATCAACATTTGGAGTCCAGTGACCTTTCACCAAAGCTGTTACTAGCTAGGAAAAGGTGGTATTCATATTGGTGTCAGGGGATGGAGAGGAAAAAGGGTGAGTGGATAGGTGGAGACAGAAAGAAAATTAGGCAGAAAAATGGATGGGTGATAGTAAGCCAGAGAAGAAGAAAAGCAGAGAGTAAGGCAATCAGCCAGCGACTTGCTATTGTCACCATCCTATCTGAAATGGAACAACACCAAGGCAAAAATGGACAAAAGTGCAACTTTCTGTTAGTTTCCTGGACTTTTGGAACTTTGGGAGCTTAAAGTAGGTAAGATCTGAAACAACTCAGGTGGATGCAATGCACATACCTCAACCTCTTGAATTGGCTGAAATGTGAAATGCTGAAAGGAATCACTAGATTGCTCAGACAGGTTGAAACATGGGTTTGTGGTGAACTCCTTCCAACTGGGACAATCAGTTCCCGGGCATAAAGATAAGAGAGAGCAGGAGACAATTACACCAGTTATCTATCTGCCCCCTATCCATTGAATTTAGGAGTTTGATTTGGGGTCAGGCTAGACACCTATAAACAGGTAATAATGGTAATCGAGATAGAAATCCTGACCGTCATCTCTTTTATTGCTCTCCAAACAACGAGCGAGGGCCCATTTAAATATGCACAGTAAGGGGACAATCACAAAGTAGAATTGTACTGTGCTAATAATCCACTAATCCGGGCTAATCTTCCATGTGCCCTGGTCAAATTCTCCAAATAGGTGGGAATTTGGTGCCCCTTGAGGGCATCTACCAGGTTGGTGCGTTCCTTCCATTCTCACAGTATCACCAAATTATTAAGACCCATCCTGGCTGCATCAACTCTTCAAATGAACATCTCAATTTGTGTCATTCTGTGTTCTTCCTGATCACATTGTTCCTTTTGAAATAACAGTCTAATTCCCAACTGAATGCACCATTTGAACCTGCCTCCATCACACTCACAGCCAGTGTGTGGAAACACTTTTACTCATATCTCTTTTGCTTCTTTTGCTAATTACCTTGGATCCCTGTTTCTCACTCTCAATCCTTTCACCAGTGGGAAGAATTTTTCCCTATCTACTCTGCCCAGTCCCCTCATTATTTTGTATAGTTATATTGGATTTCCTCACAGTTTTCTCCACAGAGAACAATCCTAACATTTTCAATCTACCCTGAAAGCTGGTTCCTTATCCCTGGAACCATTCTCATGAATTGCTTCTGCGCCGTGACCTTTACCTTCACATCCATCTTAAAGTGTCGCACCCAGAACTGGATAGAGTACACCATCTAAGTCTAAGCTAGTGTCTTGCACACATTTTACGTAATCTTCTTGCTATTGTACTCTACGGGTATCAAATTTAATAAAGCTTTGGATACTGTATGCTGTAAAAATCACTCTCAATCTGTTCTGCTATGTTTAATGACATAAGTACATAACACCCAGGGGTCTCTCTGCTCCTGCACACACTTTACAATTGTACCCTTTATTTTGTGTTGTCTCTGCTTATTCTTCCTACCAAAGCGAATCATTTCACATTTCTCTGCATTGAATGTTCAGTGTCCTAAATAAGTGAGTAGGAGATGGCAAGACCATGCAGTTAGGAGTCTGGGAGAATTGGGTGGGTGAGAGTGAGGGAGAAGATCTTGCAGGCAATAATGAGAGAGCTAGAGCATGAGCCTTGTTGAGAGGTGGGTGCAGCAGCAGAAACAGAGTGAGTGTGAAATGGAAGAGAGAAGGTGGTGGCACTTCCTCTGGCAGAGTGGAGAAGTTCCATGACCTTCCTGCAGCATTGCCGTGAATTCTTCTGGACGTTTGAGACTGGACTAACTCAGGTGGTGACCTTGGACCAGGTCTGGTTTCAAAGCCTCCACTGCACCAGCCCATCCACCAGTACTTCTAGGTTTCTAGCTGCAAATGTTGGTAGCAATTTCCCCTTATCTACTATCTCTGGGGCAAATATCAGAAAAGCATGCCAATTCTTGACCGGGTGCACGATGACCTTTTAAAGTTGGTGCCAGTGTCAATAATCTGGGATATCCCAACATGGGTGAGAATGTCCAACTTCGGGAAGAGAGGGATTCGGGCTAGCATCAGATAAGAGGAGTATTACAGAGGCATGGTAGGTAATTAATGAGGTGAGTTTGGAAGACTGAGCAAGAAAGACTCATTCGACCTCACACGAAACCCCAAAGTAAAATTGCTGAAACAGGCACAACCAAAATGTGGGAAGATTCAGCCCCTGTTTATTTTTGGAACACAGGCAAAGATTCCTGTATCAAAGCAGCCATGCTACCTTGACGGATCATTCAGGCCCCTACTACATGGTGGGCCTGTCCTGGGGGCTGGGTTATAGCATACTGAATAAAGAGGGCTTTCTATAAGATTAAGATCCATAGTGCAGAACACCATCAAGATTGGAAACATTTAAAAGGAAGACAAGTAAAAGCAGGAAACAGCGATTTGAAGAATGCCTGAATTTTCGATGTGGGCTTTTCAAAGATGATAGAAAGAAGGAGATATGAATGGGGGAAGTGTACCACAATCCTGAAGCCCTGAAGAACAGATTTTTGGCAGGAAACCGCAGTAAGTTACGCTTTCAATACAGAGAGAACACAAAGTGCTTTATGACCTTGGAGGATGAACTGTGTGCAAGAACAAGAGAGGCACTGACTATCTGTAATGGAAATTACGAATTCAATGCCTGTGCTTTTGGCAATCCATAGTAGCTCTAAGCCTAAGTCTTATTGAAATTAATAATTACTGAAATCAAAGCAGTTCTATCAAATAAAATATTCCCCTATAGGGATAACTCTATAACAATCTAATGATCAGATTTATCTATGGTCACTTGTCTGAAATAGTCGGTAAGTTGTAATTTTAATGAATGCAGAAGCTTACCCTTCAGACACTAGGAAGAGAACATCTCATCAAATCTGGGTTTTCAATTGATTCTATAGCAAGGAAGGAGACACAAAGCTGACAACTACTCCCAAAATACTAATTAACTACAGCCTCATTCAAATTAAAGATCCAGTGCCTGCCCTCAAGTTATAGACATAGTTTTGTTTCGAAATGCTTTGATTAGTGGGTCACTGAATAGGTTGGACAGTAGACTGTATATAAATTCCTTACTCTAATGGCACATTGGAAATATTTCTAAACAATAATTAATTTGCTTTCAAAACACAACATCATTTGGAGCTGGAGATTCTCAAAGTATGTAAATCAGTCCTTAAATAGCTCTTTGACAAATAGGAATACACACAAAGCTTCATTATGGGCAAACTCTTCCTCTCCCCAGTCCCAACATATGTGTCCCTTTCATCAGTTGAGGCTCTCAAGCCCAAGGAGATGAAAGTTTGATGATTAAGTAATTTCTTCCTTAATGTTTTGAAATGGCAAGACATGATTGCATTACTTTGGTTTTGCATCTGCAGAAGAACACTAAATAATTTCCTTTTTAACTGTTCTGTGCACCAGTTTTCTCCCTTCATCCTGTGATGACACTCTTTAAAAGTAAAATACAGGAGCAGGAGCAGGTCATTGAGACAATGGAGACTTCTGTACTATACAGTAAGGATATGGCTGTGTTTTTTTAGCTTACACTCTCCTGCCTCCATGTCATCATCCATAATTTCCTTGATTAATGGGGACCGTGGTGTCTTCATGCTAATATTCTCCCATACATGGTCTAAATGGTGACTCTTCATGTAGACACCTAGAGAATGAATAACAGCAAGCTGTTTGACCTCAAAGGACATCACGGTTCAAACAGGTTCTTCACCTCACACTCACATTCATGCATTTTCTAAAAAGGTTAGTTCACTGACAAGTGGGACCTGATTAACCAGATTTAGTTTCATCTCTTTAACGCCAGCATATGGCCGGTTGATGTTTTGTTGTTTCTTGGCTTGTTGTGTTTCAGTGCCATGACTCAGTTAATAGTGCTCTTCTGCCTTCAAGTCATAAGCTTTTGAGTTCAAGACCTATTCCTATTCACTAAAGTCAAAGGTTGAGACTCCAGTGCAGAACTGAGAGAATGCTACACTGCCCCTCGGATGTATTATGGACCAGACCAAACCCACTCAAAATGTATTAAGAAGATAGCCAAACCCTAACTTTTTCTTATTTTAAAGGTAGGTCTAAGATGTTGCTTTCCAGATGCAATTTGGTTGGTCAAACTACTCTACTTTAAGAAAAACACACTTTATTTTCACACTACAGTTAAAATACAGACAAAGTAAAAAGAAAAGAAAAGAATTGGCTTAACTGTAACTCTATTGAAATACTTAACAATTTATATGTTAACTACTATTAACTGTCCCAAAATAGTAACATCCCATAAACACATCCTTGGCAGAGGCAAATTCAGTAAAATAGATTGTCTCACATGCAATTCTAGCTGCAGGAAGAGAACCCCAGCTTTTAGCTATAACGGAGAGAGGAATAAGAGCTTCCACATCCAGCTTCAAGACCCTAGCAGCTGCAGAAAGCTAAAAGTAAAAATCCAAATTCTTGACTCCACCCATTCAGGCTTTTTTTTTAGATTACTTACAGTGTGGAAACAGGCCTTTCGGCCCAACAAGTCCGCACTGACCCGCAACCCACCCATACCCCTACATTTACCCCTTCACCTAACATTACGGGCAATTTAGCATGGCCAATTCACCTGACCTGCACATCTTTGGACTGTGGGAGGAAACCGGAGCACCCGGAGGAAACCCACGCAGACACGGGGAGAATGTGCAAACTCCACACAGTCAGTTGCATTAGGCAACTGTTTCTATTGTTCCACTGAAGGCCCAATAAGCTGGTTAATTTATTGGCTTTGAGCAGACAACATGACACCTCTGTCTCAAAAATAAGGACAAAATACACCTCTTAAAGCCATAGTACCATCAATGGTGCAATGTTAAACTGATGCTTGGGTCAAAAATATTTAATAGCGCTATTTTGAAGAAGAGCAAGGGAGTTCTCCCTGGTAACCTGGCCAGGATTAATGTCTGAATCAACATTGCAAAAATAATTACTTGACATTTGTTGGTTGAATATTTGGTTGCTCCACTTCCTACATTGCAATGGTGACTACACGTCAAAACACATCTTGTCACAGACTTTTAACAATGGGAAAAATGTTGGTTTTGCCAACAATGTCCACATCCCATGACTGTGATGATAGATAATATACAAATGCAAGTTTTTCTTTCTTATTGTAAACAGAAATCCAACACAGACCAAGAATCTTACATGGGGCCTTCATGGATATTAACACTGTGCACAACAATGGCTATAACATTGATCGATGGAAGCTATTATGCACAGACAGTAACGCAGTCAAAAGGAAGTTTTGTTATTAAATCAACATAAACCATGACAAAGTTCAGTGTCTCAGTGTGCATTGTAAGGGAAGTTGCCCAACAAAGCACAGAAAGAGACTTTGCACCACTTAGTTCATTACTGATAGGAATTTTTTTCTCATTCTTTCAAGGAACATCACTGGGAAAGTCAGTGTTTATTGCCCATCTCTAACTGGCCTTGAACTGAGTGGATAATCAGGCCATTTCAGAGGGTAGTTAAAAGTCAACCACATTACAGTCATCTTAAGTTGTTTTTTACATGAAACAAACATAAAATTTGCACTTGCATAATACCTTTCATGATCTCTAAATGTTGCAAAGCATTTTAAGGCCAAAAACATTGCAGTGTTCCCTCAGTAATTCACTGGATTGTCAGTGAAGGTCCTGCAATCCCAACAATAATGTAGGATTTGAACATTCACTTTCCATCTCTGGAGCAAATGAGCTACCACCAAATGGTGACTGAAACCCAACACTCATGGTAAGAGGATGGCACTGCGGCTCAGCGGTTAGCACTGTTGCCCCACAGCGCCAGGATCCGGGTTCGATTCCCACCTCGGGCGACTGTCTGTGTGGAGTTTGCGCATTCTCCCTGTGTCTGCGTGGATTTTCTCCGGGTGTTCCAGTTTCCTCCCACAGTCCAAAGATGTGCAGGTTAGGTGAATTGGATATGCTAAATTGCCCGTAGTGTCAGGTGTAGGGGAATGGGTCTGGGTGGGTTACTCTTCGGCGGGTCAGTGTGGACTTGTTGGGCAGAAGGGCCTGTTTCCACATTGTAGGGAATCTAATCTAATCTAAAACAAAGTGGCTTGAGAAAGCCATCTGAGAGCAGGATCATAAGAGCTAACAGTTCTTCCTGTAGTACTAAAGTGAAAGATGGGCAATATCTAAAGCTAGAGGTCTAGAGGAAGCTAGTCATAGTATACAGATGAAGGAAATTTCTAAGGTAGGGAGTAGCAAAGACCATTGAAGAATGTAAAAACAAGAATGAGAATCATGTAATCAAAGTCACTTTTTCTTGTGTTAAAGATTGAACATAAATACAAGTTGCTGAGACATTGGGGAAAGGGACAAGAGAGGGATAAAGAGCAAAATAATTTATTGGACACATACAATAAATGTTGCTAGGCTTGAGTCTAAGCTTACACCGTGAGCTTGTTGCCTCTTCAGATTCTAACAGATCAATGGAATAGTATAGGTGCACGACAACTCACAAAAGTTAAGAGAGAGGGTTTGTAGAATATTATGACTAAAAATACCGATCATGTGGAATTTAATTAAGTGTTAATTATAAAAGACTCCTATCAAATAGAGTACCTAGAATTCCACCATTTCTGTGATGAAAGCCAAGAGAGGAAGCACAATAATTCAGATCATAGAAATCTCACCTTCCCTTCCTCCTACAGCATCTAAAGAGGAACACGTACAAAGTCATAGAGTCATACAGCACAGAAGTAGACACTTGGGTCCAACTTGTCCATGCTGACCTGATATCCTAAATTAATCTAGTCCCATTTGTCAGCACTTGGCCCATATCCCTCTAAACCCTTCCTATTCATATACCCATTCAGATGCCTTTTAGCTGTTGTAATTGTACCCATCTCAACCATTTCCTTTGGCAGCTCATTCCTTACACGCACCACCCTCTGTGTGAAAAAGTTATCCCTCATAGCAGATAGTTATATGTCTAAAAGCTAAAAACGGTGAACAAAAAGCGTTTGTTCCATACCATTATGGGAGTGACAGGCAAATGTAAAATTAAATACAGATAGTACCTGAAATAGGGCAGGTGTCATTCATGTCAAGTAGGGCACTAAAGGTCTGAATAGGGAATAGACTACAGAATTATTACACTACCATCAGGGCAAGGCAAGGACAGCTCTGAGTGAATACAGATCCCTGAAGATGAATCCCTCATCAGCTTTCCACCATTGATGGACAGAGAATGGCTCTCAATGGACAAAACATATTGCAAAATCACATGCAGCTCATGAAGGTTCAGTTCCAGAAAGATAGATCAACACCTCGAGTAATACAATCTGAGAACCTATAACAATTCTCTCAGAACAAATGATTTTCCAGAGCATTTGGATTGAGACAGATTCTCAAGGGCATCAGTACTTAGTATCAGATGAGCAGGATGCATCAATGTGTTTTTTTATATAAAGACAAAATCTCAAGAGGGAATCACTGCTAGACAAAGCAAATGTTCTCAGAAAATCCATAAAGACCACTGCTTCCTATCAAAAGCATACAATTTGATGTTAATACTGAATGTAGCAGGTTATCTATGCCAGATTATGGATCAGCCTCAGATAGCTCAAGGCACTTAGTGCGTATGCATGAAGGTGTTTTTAATTAGGTGTTGTTTCAAATGTTGGTGCCATTTCTTTGAGGATCTTCCTGTGTTTATGACAAATTGTTCAGGCAGTTAACTGGTTTGGCAGCAAGCAATGTGGAAACTTAGGTTTTGTGGATTGCTGTGCATCTAGATTATTCTGATGATCTGTTAGACTCTGAAGAGCCAATAAACTCACAGTGTAAACTTACAATCAAACCTAGCAATGGTTATTGTGTCTGTCCAATAAAAGATTTGTTCTTTCAATAAGTATACTAAATAAACACAAATTAAAACTCTAGACTTACTGCTTTGGTTTTTTACAACTTTGAGCATTTAATTTGAGAGACTTCCCAAAGATTAACATTTTTAGATTAAGGAATAAAATGTTATTGTGACTATGCTAATGGAACTTGCTGCAAGTTAAGATATAAGCATCAGAGTTTTGGAGACTTCAAGCTTATTGAGGCTATAATGTGGGAGAGCAGCCAGATATGTATTGGAAGAATCAAGCCTAGAGGGAACAAAGGCAGTATTAATAGTATCAAAGGATCTAAGGATATTTCTATATTTTTGAAATGATTATATCTGACAGATACCTCAGCTAATAGTGAAGATCAAGACATCAGTGTTTTTCAATTAGATATGTTTTTATTGAAAGCATTTGAGGAGTTACTGGCAACTTTTGAGACTGAACTTTGAAAATTTATTCCTGTTTTGGTCTTGAGCTATCTTGTCGTGAATGTATATCTTGGCATATGCAGTAATTTCCAGAGATTCTTGCTGTGAATATATTGCTCTTTCAGATCAACTATTGTAAACTGGGACTTGAGATCTGGCATGCATTCAAATGACCGAATGCCACTACCAAAAAAAGAGTTGCTACAATGGGTTATGGAGATAAGGCAGGAAAGTTAAGGATTATCAGATCATCAAAGTTGACTTCATAGACCAAATGCCTATTTCTGCTTGTTCTTCTTATAGTGTTGTGATCATTATCATGGTCACTAGTACTGATTTTGGCTTCATAATTAAGATTTATTTATTAATTACATTTGAATTCCACCAAGTAGCCAGAGTGAAATTTGAAACCATGCTGCCGGAGCATTAGTCTGGTCCTCTGGACTGCTAACACATTGACAGTACTATATGCCATCATCATTAGACGTCAGGAGTGTGATGGAACTCTTGTCTGGATGGGTGCAACTCCAACGATACTCAAGTAGATTGCCACCACCCAGGACAAAGCAGCTGACTTGATTGGCACCACATTCACAAGCATCCACTCCCTCCACTCCAGACGCTCAGTAGCAGCAGTGTGTACTATCTACAAGTACAGTGTGTATTATCTATCTATCTTTCTGCACCACCGAAAGCAGTCCCCTGTTGTACTTCTTCGAGCAGATCCAGATCCGAATGGCCTGAAGGTGGATAAATCACCCCAACCAGCTGGACTGCACCCCAGAGTTCTAAGGGAGATAGCTGAAGAAATAGTGGAGGCATTAGTGATGATCTTTCAAGAATTGTTAGAATCAGGGAGGGTCGCAGAAGACTGGAAAATCGCTAACATGACACCCCTGTTTAAAAAGGGACTAAGGCAAAGGATGGAAAATTACAGACTGATTAGCCTAAACTTAGTCATGGGTAAGATCCTGGAATCCATTATGAAGGATGAGATTTCTGAATATTTGCAAGTGAATGATGATTGCATTTATTTTGAGAGGACTTGAATATAAAAGCAGGGATGTACTTCTGAGGCTCTATAAGGCTCTGGCCATTCCACGTTTGGAGTGTTGTGCACAGTTTTGGACCCATATCTCAGGAAGGATGTACTAGCCCTGGAGCGTGTTCAGAGGAGACTCATGAGAATAATCCCTGTAATGAAAAGCTTAACATATAAGGAATGTTTGAGGTCTCTGAGTTTATACTCGATGGGGTTTAGAAGGATGAGGGGGATGTAATTGAAACATACACAATACTGAATGGTTCGGACAGAGTAGATGCTGAGAAGATGTTTCCATTGGTAGGAGATACTAGGGCCTGAGGCAATAGTGAAACATCTTCACCTAGAGAGTGGTGAATCTATGGAACTCACTGCCACAGAATGCTGTGGAGGCCAGGTCATTGAGTATATTTAAGATTGAGATATATAAGTTCTTGAGTATCAAGGGGATCAAGAGTTACAGGGAGAAAGCGGGAGAATGGGATTGAGAAACTTATCAGCCATGATTGACTGGCAGAGCTGACTCGATGGGCTGAATAGCCTAATTTCTGCTTCTATGTCTTATGGTCTTATCTATTTGTTTCATTTATCTATTTCTTTTTCTGTCCAGAAATAACTAATGTGCTTAATTAACCCTTGATTATTATAACCCTCGATTCCTTTACTAATCAAAAATCTACCTATTCTTACAAATGCACCTCTACACCTCCGTGCAGTAAAGAATTCTACAGATTCACTATCCACTGAGAGAAGAAATTCCTCTTCCTCTGTGCCTTAAATGGATTACATCCTTCTCTGAGAATATGCCATCTGGTCCTTCTGGCTGAAACCTACTCAGTCTCTCCACATCAGACAGTCCCTTCATTCCTGGTATCAGTGTAGTCAACCTTCTCTGGATGTCTCCACTGCCAATAAATGCCAGCTGGGTAAGGGGACCAAATTTTTCACTGTATTCTGGCTATGTCTGACTAGTGTTTTCAGCAAGATTGCCCTAGTTTTATTAACCATTCCCTTTGAAGTAAAGTCCAATATTCCATTTTCCTTCTCTATTGACCACCGAACCCAATTGCTAGTCTTTTCTGATTCATACATGAGGACCTCTAATCAGTCTGTGCTGCAACTTTTTAACAGTCTTTCCCCATTTAAATAATATCAGTTCTTCTATTCTTGATGTGGGCGGCACGGTGGCACAGTGGTTAGCACTGCTGCCTCACAGCGCCAGAGACCCAGGTTCAATTCCCGCCTCAGGCAACTCTCTGTGTGGAGTTTGCACATTCTTCCCATGTCTGCGTGGGTTTCCTCCCACAGTCCAAAGATGTGCAGGTTAGATGAATTGGCCATGTTAAATTGCCCATAGTGTTAGGTGAAGGAGTAAATGTAGGGGAATGGGTCTGGGTGGGTTGTGCTTCAGCGGGTCGGTGTGGACTTGTTGGGCCAAAGGGCCTGTTTCCACACTGTAAGTAATCTAATCTAATCTTGTGCCAAAGCGTGTAGCCTCACATTTTCCCACATTGCATCCCAGCTGACAAGTTTTTTGCTTTTATTTTAGCATACCTATATCCCTCTGTAAAATCTTTGTGTATTCCTCACTAATTTTCGTTTTATCCATTAACTTGATGTTAGTTCATTCACAACACTCATTCAACTTAATAATATTTATTGTAAATAACTGTGACCCTAGCACTGATCCCTGAGACACTCTACCACGTACAGGATGCCATCATGAAATTTCTCATTTTGGACAAAGTCTCTGTCTTCTATAAGGTAGTCAATCCTGCAACCATGCTAATATACAAACCCAGCACAGTGGGCTTTTAAATTGTTAAGTAGTCTTGAGTGCTTAACTTTACTGAACACCTTTTGGAAATCTAAATATATGACATTTATATTTTCCCCGATATCCATTCTGCATGTAACCTCCTCAAAGAACGGCAATAAATTTGTTGGGTATGATTTCCCCCTCCATGAAGCCATGTTGACCCTGCTTGGTTATACTTGCATTTCTAAATGCTCTGCTATTTTATCCTTTATAATAGACTGTAACATTTGCTAAGTGACAGCTCACTAGCCTACAGTTTTCTGACTCTTCCTTTTTGAATAAAGGCATTACATTGGCAGTTTTCCAATCCTAGGACTTCTCCAGAATCTATCCTTAACTTCTTTTAGCAACCATGGAAGGTTTATCTCCTTTCTTGAAATCTTCTGCATCCCTGGGATGTATCTTTGTTGTGAGTCATGAGCTATTTTTACATGTCCATTGTTGTATATTATCATGTTGTAAATATCTCATTGGTTCACTGATCTATGTGTGACTCCAGATCCACAGCGATTAAATTGACTCATTGCTGCCCTCTGGGAAGTCATTCAGTTCAACAGCATTTAGGATATGCAATGCCAACATCACATGAAAGCATAAAGAAAACAATATTGTTTTTCAAACTCTCCTATAGTACCTTAAAATACAAAGGGCTGTGACTCCACACTTGTAAAAGTTAAGTTTCAGTGTCAGAGATAATTACTAATCCCTATCATTCATACATGTTTGCATTAAATGTACAAGCCTTTGGCAAGTTTCATGTGTATCTATCAAATTAGTATGGCAACTTCATGTTATTCCAAGTGTCTTTTGGCAAGACTGTGCTGGAAAGCAGGACAACATGGAAAACAGCTTCATGATTTTCCCTTCCCTCCCTTGTTGCAAGAACAGCACCTCATTTTCCACTTGGGGATCCTGCAGCTTTCCGGGCTCAATATGGAGTTCAACAACTTTATGGTTTGAGTTTCTCCCATGTCCTTACCCCCCCCACACAACCCATTGTTAGTCACTAACAGTCCCTATTAATAGGTATGCGCCCTCCTAGCCAGATTGTCATCTACTCCTTTCTATGTTCAACTGTCCTTCTCTCTCTTTGGGCTATATCTCCACCTATCCTTTACTCTTTACCCCCTATCTTCTGCATATAAACCAACCTTTTCCTAGCTCCTATTGATTCTGAGGAAAGGTCAATTAACCCAAAACGTTAAATCAGATTTGTCTCCACAGATGCTCCAGACCTGCTGAGTTTTTCCAGCAATTTCTGTTTTTAATTCATGAGTCTTGTGTTTAAATTAACTTGAATAGTTGCTGGAAATTGCTCTCTGTGATACTGTGTAATAGTGCTAAGTACCAACAGCCTCACTGTTATATCAACACAAATTTGGGTTCAACGTATCTAACAGAGATGTTTGTCTAATCAAAATAGTTGTAGTGGCTTTACTATAATTTTAAAAAATTGATATGATCAAAGAGAATAAAACAAAGTTGGTTTATTTCAAGGTGACACATCTATAGTAACACAGTTGTGTCTTTGGAACTTAGTTAATATTTTCTACCGCAAGGCATTTTGTGCTCATTAAAGTAAGAAATGTTAGTGCTGAGGAGCAAAATGCTATTTCTATCATTTGTAAACAATGTTGTCTTCTACTTTTCCCTTAATCTTTCCTTCACCTTTCTCTCCTTAAGCAGGCTTCCTTTCTGCTCTTTGTTTGATTTCCTATATGTGAGCTGTCTTTGAAATAAATATCCTTATTTTCCTGATTCAGACATTAATTCCACTTCAATAAAACTTTAATGTCTGATTTTTCCCCGGTGTATAAGTGGTTGAGGGGTGGCCTTATAGAAGTTTATAAAATCTTGAGGGGCATAAATAAGCTGGAAAGCAACGGTCCTTTTCCAAGGTAGGGTAATTGAAAACAAGGGGTCATGTTTTTAAAGTGAGAGGAGAAAGATTTAAAAAGGGCATGAGGGACAATTTTTTTTACATAAAGTGCGATAAGTGTGTGGAATGAACTTCCAGAAGAAGTGGTAGATGCAGGTACAGTTACGTTTAAAAGACTTTTGGATAAGTACATGAACAGGAAGATTTGGAGGGATATGGGGTAAAATGCAGGCAGGTGGGACCAGTTTAGTTTGGAAACATGGTTGACATGGAGCAGTTGGACTGAAGGATCTGCTTCCATGCTGCATGGCTCTATGACTCTCTGGCTGTTCTCGAGTTCTAAGCATCTTGTAGAGGACGCTGCACTGAATAGCAAGTTTCTATGCAAAGCCCCACAGAATATCTTAAGACTAGTTTAATGAACTGTTTGTGCTCTTTGTGCATCAATTACAAAATCAGGACGAATATTTTGAGCAGGACGAATGAATCAATATTTATCATTGTATTCAGGTTTATCAATCTTAATTCATAATATATTCAACAGTTAACAATTGTATGTGTAATAGTCACTTGGCCTGAGTAAAGTTGCACTGTTTAATAATTCTATAAGGAAAGGTCAGTTGGAATAGGCCGATACAATCTGGAATTTAGAAGGAGGGGTGATCTCTTCAAAAGGCTTGAGGTTCTTCGAGGGCTGGACAGAGGCAATGCTGAAACTCTTTTCCCTCACTGAAGAATCTAGAGCTAAGGAATTTAGTCCTAGAATACGGGATAAAAATGAGGAGGAATTTCCTCACTGAGGCATGTGTGAATCTTCAGACTTCTCTCGAGGACTACAGATACTCAGTCAATTCAGCATATGCAAGGCTGAGATATTTGGAACTTTGGACACTGACGGAAACAAGGGGCTTCGGAGTTGAGTGGCAAAATGGAGTTGAGGCTGAAGATTAACCATGATTTTATTAAGTGGGCTTGAATTGGCTCTGTGGTGTCTTCCTCCTCCCATTGTTTATTTCTCTACAAAATGAGATCAGGGCAATTTAAACGTTGACGATGCTATTCCTATAATTATGATATCACCAGTGTAGTGTAAAAATTAGAAAATTATTTCCAATGGATACATCCAAAAACATTAACTGACCTCTTCAAGTTTATCCAGCCTTTGTGCAATTTATCCATGCATTGACATTCAGATGTGTTTGTTATCCTCTCATCTGCCTCTTTTGAATTGGAAAGACACACAAGATATCTTTCTTGGTCTCAGCAACTTCAGTCCACAAACCAACCCTTAAGGTGCATCAATGCATCAGACTGCATTGACTCTGAAGCTGGAATTTTGATAACTGAAGCAGGGTGCTCATCAAGGCTTACAAAATCATGAAAGTTTCAGAGAGAGGAGACAATGAAGGATTGTTTTCACCAACTGGTGAATGAGTAGCAAGAAAGCATTAATCCAGAATAATTGCTAGAAGAACAGACCAGGAAGTTTGAAGAATTGCTTTCAACACTGCTGCAGAGCTATTAAATTGTGGAATTGTGTGTCAGACCTGGCTCAGGAGGCTGGAACTGTAGCATCCTTCAAAGGGGAACAGCATAAGTCAGTGAAAACCAAGAATCGAAAGGATTTCAGAATCAGTTCGTCCAGGAGTTGGATTATGGCCATTTCAGAAAATGATCAGCTCCTAAACCTGGATGGATATATCTGTTAAGGCTGGATGACAGTACATTGGCTTGCCGGCTTGACTCATGGAGCACCAGCAGTCTTTGGGGTAATAGCTGCTGGACAACCAGGCGGTGCTGAGCCCCTTTTAGATAGCACGTTTCCCCTACCAAGTTGGAAGTCATCCTCATTTACTCAATAACTTTCCTGAAAATCCCAACATTCAGGTGCCAGTGATTGGTTCCACAGTGAATGTAACCCCAACCTTCTCTCTCCGTTACTGTGCATTTCCAACATTCCTCAAGTTAAATGTCTGATATCCATCATTTCCACATTTTCCTTTCTGTTACTGTTAAATGTTGATGACACTGCTTAAATCTTCACTGAGTTAGGGAATATCTCTAACAATGCTCCATCATTGCTGTTTTATCCTATGACCATTCTTCTCTTGAAAATATATATATATTATTCATACACAGAGATTTTTTATGCAAATGCTAAGTAATTGCATTCATGAAGTAAAGACAACCAAACTGATGCCACAACAGCGGGTGGGGGGGACAGTTATCTCAAAGGCCTGAATTACATTTAGAATGGACCAATTATTCTGCGGAAATTCCTTTTATGTTGTCCTCAATTAAGTTTTCTCTGAAATTCTTCCTCTCTGCTACTTTAAATTGTGTAGTTGTCAGTAATGCAGATCAAAGAAAGGATGCTGCAATTGGCAAATCATGGATAACAGGATTTTAAATAATGAATTGTCACACTGAAGATAATCTGAGAGACTGCAATCAAGATTTATCAGCCGGCCTCAGTAACATTATAAAGTTATATGTCAATGGGGAGAGGAAGACGAGATCTTATGATGCATATTTTAAGGAGTTTACTGGAGCTTTAAAAGCATGCCAAATAAATATGCAAATTACAAATATTACGCTAGGTAACATGCACAGTTTACCATTTCCATCCAAAATACAGCTCCACTTAAATTTTCAGTTGAGAATATTAAGCCAGAGGTGCTTAGTGGCTTCAGGTTGTGCAGTTCGTTATAAGCAGGTTATTTTTGATACTGTTTAGACTTCTGTCAAGACAATAGAGCAAAACATTTCATACAAAGGCACATCGGTTTTAACTGAAAACATAAACATTACTGGAACTCACAGCAGGTCAGGCAGTATCCGTGGAAAGACAGCAAGCTAACATTTCGAGTCTTGATGAAGACTCAAAACAGGAGCTTACTCTCTCTCCATGGATGCTGCCTGACCCACTGTGATCTCCAGTATTTTTTTGTTTTCAGGACAGATTCCAGCATCTACAGTAATTTACTCATGCATTGCTTCTTAATACTGGGTAGCACAGTATTAAGAGAGTCTTTAAGAGAGAGGAATATATCAAAATGCAGCTTGTGAGATTCATGCTGTACTGTTGTTTAACTTCCAACATTGCCCATACGTCAAGCGACGATTCCCCATTTGAACTGCTTTATTTCAAGCAGCTGCATCAGAAACAATGTAACTACACCTGCTAACACAGCATCTCTAGTGTAACACAGCTTGGAAACATAGCAAAAACCTTTACCTGATGTGTGGACAGTGGTATAAGCAGTTTGAACAATTTTCAGCCACTTATTTAAGGAAAGATCTGCAACTATTGGAGACAGTTCAAAGAAGGTTCACTCGGCTGATACCAGATAAGCAAATCTGTCTTATGAGGAGAGGTCCAGTAGATTGGACCTGTACTCATTCAAATATAGAAGAATGAGTGGAGACCTTATTGAAACAAATAAGATTGCGACAGTAGATGTGAAGAAGTTGTTCCCCCATGTGCAAGACTCTAGGTCCAGAGGGCATAATCTCAGAGTAAGCATATACATGGTAGAGATGAGGAGGACTTTCTTCTCACAGAGAGGGTACGGAATCTGTGCAAATCTTTATCACAGAGTGAAGCAAAATTTTGATCATTAAGTAAATACAAGGTTTAGATAGATATATGTTTTAATCAGTAAGGGAATTAAGGGTTACGGGGAAGTCGATCTTAGCCATGATTCCATTGAATGGTAGAGCAAACGCGATGGGCTAAATGGCCTACTTTTGCTGCTAGGTCTTATGGTCCATGGTCTTAAAGGCATGACAGAGAATATTCTTGGAAACAAATGCTTCAGGCCAACTTCCAATGTATTTCCACTGGCTGCATTTTCCCTGGAGATGGCTGAGTCCACTTCGGTGACCTGTCTGGCAGCAGCAGGAATCCATGGTGCTTGGATTATTTGGCACATAACTACACCACCCACACCCTCCACGTCCTCCAAGACTTCCGTTTCCCCGGCCCCCAACGCCTCATCTTCACCAT
>NC_057715.1:104690676-104691209 GCF_004010195.1 Chiloscyllium plagiosum | reverse complement strand
AACAGTACCCTTCCACCGACACTCTCATTCGTTTGGCCGAACTGGTCCTCACCCTTAACAATTTCTCCTTCGAATCCTCCCACTTCCTCCAGACCAAAGGGGTAGCCATGGGCACACGTATGGGCCCCAGCTATGCCTGTCTCTTTGTTAGCTACACAGAACAGTCGATCTTCCGTAATTACACTGGCACCATTCCCCACCTCTTCCTCCGCGACATTGATGTCTGCATCAGCACCACCTCGTGCTCCCGCCAGGAGGTTGAGCAATTCATCAACTGCATCAACACATTCCACCCTGACCTTAAATTTACCCGGACCATCTCTGACACCTCCCTCCCCTTCCTGGACCTCTCCATCTCCATTAATGACGACCGACTTGACACTGACATTTTTTACAAACCCACCGACTCCCACAGCTACCTGGATTACACCTCTTCCCACCCTACCTCTTGCAAAAATGCCATCCCGTATTCCCAATTCCTCCGCCTCCGCCGGATCTGCTCCCAGGAGGACCAGTGCCACCACAGAACACAC
>NC_057715.1:104635709-104689436 GCF_004010195.1 Chiloscyllium plagiosum | reverse complement strand
TCACCTTCATCCCCTCCCCCACTCGCCTATTGTACTCCATGCTGCTTTCTCCCCACCCCCACCCTCCTCTAGCTTATCTCACCACACTTCAGGCTCTCTGCCTTTATTCCTGATGAAGGGCTTTTGCCCGAAATGTCGATTTTGCTGCTCCTCGGATGCTGCCTGAATTGCTGTGCTCTTCCAGCACCACTAATCCAAAATACAAACTTCCATTGACATGCCATTTCCCAATGTTATAGGGCTGGAATTGTATATCATCCCCAGGTGCATGCTAGCAATGGGGAACGGTGTGGGAGCGATCATAAAATTAGGCAGGTTGGTGGACAGGCATCAGGGCTATCACCTACCATTTGCATTATGGATGCCTGACAGCCTGCCCAATTGAAATGGTGAAGTGGGTGGTATTTTGCTGAAGTGGGTGGTATTTTGCTGTGATTAACTGAGTATGGGTAGAAGTATAGGTCCAGGTACCCTGTACCCAACAAAAAAAAGAAGGAGCTTTCCCTGATTGAAGCCTCCCACCATTATCCTTTTTAGGACCCTTTCTCACCAATGCTGCTTAGGGGCTGATGGTGATTGAGCAAATGAAGAACCCAAAGATAGAGTGCTGTCAGTTTGGAATGGGGACCTTACTCTACTAAAGTTGGAAAACCCACTGTCTGGCACACATCTGGTTAGTGGTTAAGGTCTGTTCTATTCTATTTAAGATTATACAGGAACCAATGGTTAACAAAACATTTAATCAATGGAAATGTGTCACAGCTGCAGCTTGTTGGAGGTGTGATCCAGGTCAAAAAAAAAGAGACACAGAGTGTACAACATGGAAACAAACCCTTCTTCCCAACTCATCCATGCCAACCAAATATCCTAACCTAATCTAGTCCCACTTGCCAGCACTTGTCCAATACCTCTCTAAACCCTTCCTATTCATGTAATCATCCAGATGCCTATTAAATGTTGTAATTGTACCAGCCCCCACCAGCTTCTCTGGCAGCTCATTCCATACACACACCACCCTCTGTGTGAAAAGGTTGCCCCTTAGGTCCCTGTTTAATTTTTCTGTTAAACCCATGCCCTCTAGTTTTGGACTCCCCTACCCTCAGGGAAAGACGTTGGCTATTCACCCTATCCACGCCCTTTTTATAAATTTTTAGAAGATCACCCCTCGTCTTCCGACTTTCCAGGGAAAACAGTCCAGCCTGTTCAGCATCTCTCTATAGCTCAAATCCTCCAACCCTGGCAACATCCTTACAACCTGAACAGCTTCAGATACAATCTAATATACAGATGCTACAACACAGCAGAGAGGGAAATGTTACCTTGATACATTATACCAGAAGGCAATCACACCTCTTTAGATAGGATCTTTTGATTTAGTCAGGGAAAAGAGGATGTGTGCCAGCCTCAGGTTTCAACAGGTATGAAGTTCTTTCTGCTTGTTCGGAGAAGAGTGAGGGCCGCAGAGTGGATGAACTAACTGACCATGGTACCATGGCACAGGAGACCATTGAAATGGGAGAGAAAAAGGAACATCCTGATAGTATGGGATATGTATTATCAGGGGGATGGACACTGTTCTATGCAGCCAGGAGTGGGAGTCCTGACAGTTTTGTAGCTTGCCTTGTGCCAAGACTTGGGAAATCTGCTCAGGGTGCTCAGTGGGAGGGAGAGGACACAGTAGGCATGGTGCATGTAAGTGCAATGAAATAACTAAAACATAGAAACAGTTTCTGCTTAAACAGGATGAGGAGCTCAGCAACAAATTAAGGGCAGAACCTGAAGGCAATTCTTGGGTTCTTACGTGAGCCACATGCCAACTGGCAGAGGGCATATAATGATAGAGATATGAATGCATGGCTAAAAGACTTGTGGGGAAATTAGGTTCCAAGTTTTGGGCCTTGGCACTAGCAGTAAGGAAAATGGAGGCTGTACCATTAGGATGGTCTGCACCTGCAACATGTGGAGGCAAGTGTTCAACAAACTGTATATTTATGTAAACAGAAATGGTTTTAAACTACGCAATGGGGGTGAAGGATCTGGGTTAGGTATCAAACCAAGAGATCGAGGTTAAGGCAACATCTACTCTGTCCAGGCCATTCAGTATTCTGTATGTTGCAAATACATCCCCCCTCTCATCCTTCTAAACTCCATCGAGTATAAACCCAGAGTCCTCAAACGTTCCTTTTATGTTAAGCTTTTCATTCCTGGGACCATTCTCATGAACCTCCTCTAAACACACTACAGTGCCAATACATCCCTCTGAGATATGGGGCCCAAATCAGAAAGAAAGGTCAGAGAATTACAGGAATAGGTGGAACAAAATAATCTGAAAATATACCATCAGTCAAGACAAGCTGTAACGAAGATAACAAAGAAATAAACTAAAAACTCTGTATCTGAATGGTTATGGCATTTATAACAAAGTAAACAAATTGCTACGACACATGGAAGTAAATAAATATAATGTTGAGACAGACAGAGGTGTGGCTGCAAGATGACAAGGATTGGCTCCTGAATATTTTGTGGTATATGATATTCAAGAAAAATAGGGATGTAACTAAAGGTGGAGGGGTAACATTGTTAATCAAGGATGGTCTTGGTACAACACTTAGAGAATGGTTTGCTTCAGGAGGTCAGAATGTTGAAGCAGTTTGAGGTGAGGAATATTAGGAGAAAGACATCAGTTACAGGAGTGACCTACAGGAATCCCTTAACAGTAACCACAATGTAGAACATTGTTATGAAAGATTTTAATGAAGTATTATTATTTGGGAAGTTTGGCTCTTGAGTTCCGTTCATTCTGTAAAGGTCTTTTTTTTTACAAAGGAGTCAGAAGGTTATTTGGAGCAATATGCTAAAGTCAATCTTTCCAAAGAATTCATGTGGCATAAACTAAATAAGGGAGGTAGCGGTATAATATTTACATCACTGGACTAGTAATTCAGAGTCCATGCTAATGTTCCAGGAACCAGGTTTCAAATCCCAGCATGATGAAGTTTAATTTCAATTAAAAAGTTTTGCTGTTAAAACCTACTCAAAGGATAATTGTAATGACTGTAATTAAAAGCCCCAAATGGGACACTAATGTCCTTTGGGGAGGAAATTCTTGCCTTATTTGACTTAAATGTGACTCCAGACCACAACAATGTGGTTGATGTTTAACTACCCTCTAAAATAATCGAGCAAGCCGATCAGTTCATGGGCACTAGTGATGCGCAGCATTACTAGTCTTGCCAGCGATCCCGAGATTGCGTACATGAGTTTTTTACAAGTGAATCTACAAGTTAGCTGGTGAAAGACAGATGGCCAGAGACCATAAGCAGGTTCTGTTCAGAAGAACATTAAATCCCAACAGAAATGGTTGTTTAAGACCATAAAACCATTAGATATAGGAGCAGAGATTGGGCTAGTCAGCCCATCGAGTCTGCTCCACCATTCAATTGTGGCTGATAAGTTTCTCAACCCCATTCTTCCACTTCTCCACGTACCCCTTGATCCCCAAGATACTTAAGAACATTTCTATCTCAGTCTTAAATATACTCAATGACCTGGCCTCCACAGCCCTCTGTGGCAATGAATTCCATAGATTCACCACTCTCTGGCTGAAGAAGGTTCTCCTTATCTCTGTTCTAAAAGGTCTTCCCTTTACTCTAAGTAATGCCCTCAGGTCCTAGCCTCTTCTATCAATGGTAACATCTTCTCAACATCTACCCTGTTTAGGCCATTCAGTATTCTGTATGTTGCAAATGTATTCCCCTTCACCTTCTAAACTCTATCGAGTATAAACCCAGAGTCCTCAAACGTTCCTTATATGTTAAGCTTTTCATTCCTGGGACCATTCTCATGAACCTCCTCTGAACACACTCCAGTGCCACTACATCCCTCTGAGATATGGGGCCCAACACTGCACACAATACTCCAAATGTGGTCTGATCAGAGCCTTATAGAGTCTCAGAAATACATCCCTGCTTTTATATTCAAGTCCTCTCAAAATAAATGCCATCATTGCATTTGCCTTCCTAACTACTTTAGTTTGTGGAAATAATCAGAGCTAGATAAAAGCTGTTTGAGCAGTCTCAAAATAAAATTCACTGAATCCATACAGTGTGGAAACAGGCCCTTCAGCCCAACAAGTCCACACCGATCCTCCAAGGAGTATCCCACCCAAACTTATTCCCCTAGCCTATTACCCAACATTTACTCCTGACTAATGTACCTTACTTACACATCCTTGAACACTATGGGCAATGTAGCATGGCCAATTCACCTAACCTGCACATCTTTGGATTGTGGGAGTAAACCGGAGTACCTGGAGGAAACCCACACAAAGTCAGAGAAATGTCTATGAGTTAGTCTGTCTCTGTGTCTTGGGGATAGGTGAGAGAATCACATCTGATAAAGGTGCATAAAGTGCAGAAAAGAAATGCTTGTCACCTAGTCATTTGAATAAAAAATTTTAAAGTGAAGGTGGGAGTGAGTCTTCACTAGGGTTGAGTGTCTGTAAGGGCTATTGTGGAGAAAAAAGGGTGAATCTTTCTTTTGCCTGTCCATGAAAAGATCTTTCCAAATTAACTCTTTATAGCTCTCTTGTTTTCCCATTTTCTGTGATAAATGTTTATTTTTTGTTAACCATGCTAGCCTTATGGGAATATGTTTTGCTATGGTAATCAAATTACAGCATAAAAACTTATGGAGATGAATCTTACTTTTTTTAGCTATGTACAATTTGCATTGAGTTTTTTGCAGTGTTTTTCACTATGAGGCCTGGCGTATTTTCTTTAACTAACAATAATCTTTCATTCGTCATTTAACCGGCAACTTGCTGGTCTACTGAGAAACCTGTTGGAGACTTGTCAAAAACGAAGAATGGAGTAAGATGGTCTTGACCTTGCCAGTCTCCTCGCCTAATTCTGCCATATATCTCATTATAACCCATGTCTCAGAGATCTCTATACATTTCTACCAAAGTCTATCAAGCCAAGTTTCTCTATTGAACCTGAATTGTCTAATATTACCATCTGCTGGGATCATAATTACAACATTTACAATAAGAAACATTGGGTGATTTTTGTAAAAAGTCAACAATAATCAAGGTTGGTTTTAATTTGCTGACTACTGAATAAACTGAAAACATCAGATTGTCAATAATAGCTAGGGTAAGGAGTTCATAGAATGATTTTGAGATAGCTTCTCACAACAGCACATTCCAGAACCAATCAGACAACAGGTTCTATAAGACTTGGTATTATGTAATGAGGCAGGATTAATTTCATTACCTTAGATAGCAGTGACCACAAGATGATTGAATTTTAAAACAGAGGTTCTTGTTAGAGAAAGGAATCAAAGGATGGCAGAGGGGAAATGGAAGAGTGGAACCTCAGTCCTGATCTTATTGAAAGGCGAAGAAAGCTTGAGGGGCTGAATGGCCTACTTCTGTTCCTAAGTTGTATGTTTGTAGTTCCAGTGGCGACTAGTTCTTTGACCAGCAATTCCTCAGAGATAAGATACCCTGCCCCAGCAGGGAGGAAACCACAATCTCAGGAAATTAACTGTCTGAGCCAAGCAATATTCAATGGCTCGCTGTAATGGTAGCCATTGCTATTGGACTGATGGTGTCCTCAGCCTCAGCAGCCTGCTGGGCCATCAGCAACAATCTCACAACAGACACAGTAAAGGGAGCCTAGAATGTGATGCTGAAAAAGCACAGCAGGTCAGGCAGTATCCAAGGAACAGGAGAATCGACATTCTCCTCGGATGTTGCCTGTCCTGCTGTGCTTTTCCAGCACCACACTCTTGACTCTAATCCCCAGCATCTGGAGTCCTCACTTTCACCACAGTAAAGGGAGCCTGTCACCTCTGCAAGGTGAGCTAACCAGCTCCCTCACCTCCTCTAGCCATCTCTCTAGCCGTCCCTACGAAGTGAGTTAACCAAACCACCCACCACCTTTAGCCACCCCTTGTTATATGATAATGCCAAAGACAGTTTCTTAACCGACCACCTTTCAGAAGATTGAACCAAAACTCCCACTGCATGCAGCAAACAAGGGTCAGAACCAAAAGTTGAAACTTTATTGCTGGAACAGCACAGCAGGTCAGGCAGCATCCGGGGAACAGGAGATTCGACGTTTCGGGCACAGGCCCTTCTTCTTCCTGAAGAAGGGCCTGTGCCCGAAATGTCGAATCTCCTGTTCCCTGGATGCTGCCTGACCTGCTGTGCTGTTCCAGCAATAAAGTTTCAACTTTGATCTCCAGCATCTGCAGACCTCACTTTCTCCTCAGAACCAAAAGTGCCACTGTTGGCCCAAAATGTTCCAATCAGAACATTCTGTTTCAAAATTCCCTGCTGTAATGAGAACATTGAAAATTTCAATGATAAAAGAAGAGATTACTGAACAGAAACACTTATTTTAAAATGTTTCTGTGATGAACTGCACATGTTTCTTGAAAATTATAAACTTTGAAGCTAAGAAATAATGTATTCAAACTAATTAAAGAAATCCATAACATATTCTGTTCTTCCATTTGTTCATATTCATTTTTGACACACTGTTAGAATCCTGCTCTGGCTCGTCTTGGTTCTGAATTAAAAGCAGAGCATGCTTGAAGAATCTTGTTTACTGTCGGATTTGAAAATGAGGTGATGTAAATCACACATAACAACAGTTCGCTGAACATCAAAACAGTTCAGACATGAAAAGCTGTCACAGATATAAAGATCATTAGGGGTTCTCCTGATCATCCTTCAATGGAAAAGTCAAGAAAACAGCATTATCAGAATTTGATCCAGTTTTCAGCTATTTCCACAGTCATCTTCCTGAAGCTAGAGAAGACAAATGGGAAACCCTGACAGAATTTCGTCCCCACAGCCATCGGACTTGAGCTGAGCTAGTAAAAAGCAATGCCTGGGGAAAACATTCTTCATATAAAGAGTTGTGATGATTTGAAATGCACAGGGTTTTCAAGAAAATAACAATAAAGAGGAACAATGGGATTTGAAAGACAGAATTTGCATGAATTCTCAAAGACCCTTCATGAGGTATTCTTATCATATCTTATAACCACAAAATGTACACTCAGGAGACCACTTGGTCCATTGATTGTGTTTTTAAGAGCAGTTCAGTTAGTCCCACACCCTCTGCTCTTTTCATACCTTCAAGTATGTATCCAAAGCATTTTTGAGGGGGATTACTGAATCTGTATCCACCACCTGACCAGGCATTGCTTACCCTCACTGCATAAACACATTATATAATTGCTTTGAAATCAATTGGAAAGTGTCTTATATTCCAAAGTGATGAAGGAGACAAATGAAAATCTGCATAGATAAGGACTTCCTCTTCCCCACAGGTTCGTCTGACCCCATTCCTCACTGTTAAAGCGCCAGGTACTAGTAAAACCTATTTAAAACATAAATGCACTTTCACCAAAATTCAAAGTTCAAACCTAAAGCAAAATAACAGTGGTGGATTTGTGGGAGTGAATTGGATTACAGATTTTTTAAATAGCAAAATCCACCCAAGGTTCCTGAATGATGCCTCTATTCATGTCTATAGAGTATCCTGTAAACATTTGAGGTCTGGAGTGAAGTGATTCCTAGCTGGATGCTTCTATTTTCCTGCATTAGTCAATATCTTCATTACTCAGATCTTTGGGTATAGGAGTTGGGACATTATGTTGAGATTGTACAAAATATTGGTGAGGTCTCTTCTGGAGTAATGTGTCCAGTTCTGGTTGCCTTTTATAGGAAGGATATTATTAGGCTGGAAAGGGTTCAGAAGAGGTTTATCAGGATGTTGCCAGGAATGAAGAGTTTGAGTTTAAAGAGAGACTGGATAGACTAGGGCTTTTCTCACTGGAGCCATAGAGGGTTGAGGGGGTGACCTAATAGAGGCTTATAAAATAATGAGGGGTAGAGATAAGGTGAATGGCAGGTGTCTTTTCCCTAGGGTAGGAGTTTTCAAATCTAGGGGGCATATTTTTAAGGTGAGGGGAGAAAGATTTAGGAAAGACATAAAGGACAACTTTTCTTTACACAGAGAGTGGTTTGTGTGTGGAATGAACTTCCAGAGAAAGTGGTAGATGTGGATACAGTTATAACATTTAAAAGACATTTCAAATAAGTACACAAATAAGAAATGTTTGGAGGAATATGGGCCAAGTCAGGTAGGTGGGGCTAGTTTACTTTGGGATTATGTTCATCATTGACTGTTTGGATCAAACGTTCTCTTTCTGTTCCAAATGAATCCATGACTATGACTCTATAACTCATTGAACAGCAAGAATAGCTTACATCAGTACCATTTAACTCTTAAATCAGGATGTTTTGAACTAAGATCTTGAACGTTCTTGACGGGGTGCATGTGGAGATGACATTTTCTCTTACGGAAGGATCTAGAACTACAGTCCGCTGTTTGAAAATCAAGGAGGTGAGGCAATTTTCTTTTCTCTCTCAGGGGTTGTAGTTGTTTGGCACTCTCACCCTGAGGAGGTAGTGGAAGCAAATTCCTTGAATTATTTTATGGCAAAGGTAGATAGATTCTTGACGAAAAGAAACAAAGAACTGCGGATAGTGGAAATCATAAACGAAAACAGAAATTTCTGTGAAAACTCAGCAGGTCTGGCAGATTTGTGGAGAGAAAGCAGAATTGACGTGAACACATGTTCTGAAGGAGGATCACTGGACCCAAAACATTAACTCTGCTTTCTCTCCACAGATGCTGCTACACCTGCTGAGTTTCTCCAATAATTTCTGAAATAGGTTCTTGTTAAGCAAAGGGCTGAAAGGCTATTGGCCTTGGTGAAAATGTAGATTTGAGACTACAAAGCGATCAAGCATGATTCTGTTGAATGGCAGAACAGTTTCAAGGGGCTGAATGGCCTACTCTTGCTCCTTGTTTGTACCTTGGTATATAGCTGTGTCTATACTGGGTCCCAATTGCAGTCATTATAAATCAACAGAAAACTTAACATGAGATTAACAGAAACTGTAAAGAACAGGAATTATATAGTAACATCATCAGAGTGCAATAGGATTGTCTGGCTGTATAAGCACGTTGGGAACGAAAAGCCTTTTTAAACCTCTTAAGAACACCTAACAATATCATAAAAGCCTAGTATTTATAATCTAAAAGCAACTAAAGGGGCTCTAATCCCAGTGATGGAAGTCATCAACAGTGCCATGATGTGGCACTTTTAAGGGAGTAGCCTGCTCACAGACACATTGTTTGGGTTTACCAGAACCACTCAACTCCTGACCTCATTCCAACTTTAGTCCAAACATGGACAAAAGAGCTGTTCCCCAGAGGTGAGACGAAAATACATACCCTGGACATCAAAGCAGCAGTAGTAAGAGTCCAAGTATGCATAAACAAGCCCCAGCAAAACTGGAGTCAATGGGAATCAGGAATAAAACTAGTAGAGTTATATATATATATAGTAATAGTTTATATTGTTTACCTGTGAACAGAATTGACCTTTTTGTAAGAAACATTTGTTTTTCTTAAATGCAGAAACCTAGTCAGTGTTTCTGTGAATCTGGGTCTACCAGGCAGGTACATTTGGCATTTTAAGTACTTAGACTAAAACCTTAAGTGTTGTTAAGGCCTCTCCAGTGTGGATGGGTGCACTCCAACAATACACAAGAAACTGGACACCAACCAAGACACAACAGCCCAATTAATTGGCATTCACCACCTTTAATAGTCACTCTCTTTGCCACTGATAAACGAACAAATGCAGGAGATGCAATAGAAGTTCCATAAAATCATCCTGATTTGGAGCAATATCACCATTCCTTGAGTGTTTGCTGAGTGAACATCTCGGTGCTGCCTTCCTAACAGCCCTGTGGATTTTACCTACACCACATGGGCAGCAGTGATTCAAGAAGGCAGGGCAGCGAATCCTGGTCAAGCCAGTGATAGGCTGCACACTGGTGAGGCCACTTTTAGAATACTGCATTCAAGTCTGGTCTTCCTGCTCGAGGAAAGATGTTGTTAAACTTGAAAGGGTTCAGAAGAAATTTACAAGGATGTTGCTGGAACTGGAGGGTTTGAGCTATAGGAAGAGACTGAATAGACTGTGGCTTTTTTTCCCTGGAGAGTCGGAGGCTGAGGGGTGACCTTATAAAAGTTTATAAGGTCATGATGGTCATGGATGGGGAAAGAGTCAAGGTCTTTTTGCCAGGGTAGGGAACTCCAAATCTAGAGAGCAAAGAAGTGAGAGGGGTAAGATTTAAACGGGACTTGAGGGCAACTTTGTCACGCAGAGGGTGGTGCAGATATGGAATGAGCTGCCAGAGGAAGTGATGGAGGCTCGTACAATTACAATATATAAAAGTCATCTGGATGGATACACGATTAGGAAGGATTTAGAGGGATAGGGGCTAAAAGCTGGCAAATGGGACTAGGTCAGATTAGGATGTCTGGTCGGTGTGGATGAGTTGAACCGAAGGGTGTGTTTCCATGCTGTACATCTCTATGATTCTATACACTGATATCTCATGAACAAATGCTAAAGCATGCAGCAAGAATGATAAATACCTTGACTGGTGCTTCAAGGGTTAAGCTCTGCCAGCTCTGCTTACACTGCCTGAAGTGCATTGTCCTTCCCCAGTGCCACATGTGGTCTAATGACATAAATAAGTCTACAGGGAGCATCCCGAGCCACTAATGAAGCCCTGGCTGCAAAATTATGTTTAAAAGTGATATCATAAATGAGGGTAGAAAAAGATTTTCAGCCCATCAATCTGCTTGGACACTATTTTACTTTTCTGACTGTGAATTTTCCAGCAATGTTCACTATTAATAAAATTGTGTGTGGGGAAAAGAAAAACAAATTAATATTTTTTATGGTGCACTTAGAGAGTGATAGGGATTTGCCAGTGAAGTGTTTTAGAGTGCTGTCCCTTTCCCTCTGGGAGCTGAGTTCAAAATAAGTCTCTTTTTGCTCTGACAGCTGTTAGGGGGCCCTAAGTGAAATGAATTGAGACAATCGCAAATCAGTTCCCTGTGGACCTGAGTTCATGGTACAAAACTGCCCTCAAATTTGTTGCAATTGGCTTCTCTTCAGCATTCTCAGGACATGAGAATAAACAGCGATAGTGTGAAATTGTGAGCAGTGCCACAGGTGCAGCAGGGGGTGTTCTTTTGAGGTGAGAGTGGTTGCACTCAATTCAAGAGTAGCGGAATGCAGCAACGGAGGGATAGTGAGGGCTCAAGTTTGAAAGAATTGTCCCACTTTACAAGGTGATGCATCCCACTGCAACACACACAAAATGAGGCAGTGGGATGCCATGATAGCATGCTGAACACCCACAGAGGATGGTTTGAGACAGGTCTATTGTTTACCAATAACATGGGCCCTGATGACAGAACCGACCATGGATGGGTGGTTGGCATGGGTGGGCAGTATGTCAATAAGGAGGCCGAGATTCCTTAGCCACTTGTTTCCCTCGGCAGAAGAATGATACGACCACATCAGTGATGCATACTGGCTAATGACAGACCAGGATTCAGGTCAAGCCGAAGAGAATCAAAGACGTTTCAGAGAGAGTCATGCTCTAGGAACTATGCTTACTCACTGCATTTTATCACTTCCTTCATCCGTTAGGTCCCCAAGAAACATTTCTAGTGATGTAGGTACTTGCCACTGAAATACCAATGTCAGTGAGCTGAGTAGAAGAGATTCCCAGTCAGCACATCCCAGGCTTCATTCTTGGGTGCCAGACGGGTGAGTTTTCAGCACCTTGAGTATATTCACGTTTCATAGAGTACTGGAATCATGAAGCGATTACAATACAGATTGTGGCTATTTGGCCCATTCAGGTCCATGCCAGCTCTTTGTAGAACAACCCAGTCAGATCCATTTCCAAGCTCTATCCCTATAATTCTGCAAGTTTTGTTCGTTCATGGGTCCATGCAATTTACTTCTCTAAGTAATCCATTAAACAACGGACAGGAATTAATACATTGAATCTTTAACAATTCTTTTCTGCAATGTATTGAAATCATGTAAATAATATTCAGAACAGATATGTACCTTTATTCCTTGTATTCCAGTTAAGGCTTAAATTGGGTTAGGTTTTGTGTTAATTGATTTAATACCGTTGCCATATTAACAAATATCATATTCATTACTAATCACAAAGCATACAATATGAGTCCATGCAATTTGAAAGCCTCCATCACTTTTTTTAATTGCAAGGGCTTTAAATTATGTTTTAATGGAATATGGGCATCACAGGCTAGGCTAGAATTAATTGGCCATCCTTAGTTACCCTCGATAAGGTTGTGATGAGATATTCCTTTAAGTGTTGTGGTTCATGTGCTGTAGATACATCCCAATGCATTAGGGAGGATGTTCCAGGATTTTGAAGAAATGGCAATTTATTTCCAATTCGAGTTAGCAAGTAACTTTGAAGGGAACCTGCATCGGATGGTGTTCCCGTATATCTGCTGCTCTTTGACCTTCAAGATGGAGGTGATTGTGAATTTGGAAGATGCTGTCCAAACAGCCTTGGTTAAATTCTGTAGTGCATCTTGTACTGCTGCTACTCAGCATCAGTGGTGGAGGGCATGCATATTTATGGCTGTGGTGCCAATCAAGTGGGCTGCTTTGTCCCAGATGGTGTCAAGCTGAGTATTCTTCGGGAGTTTGTACCTGATCACTACTGTGTAATAAAGTATCTTTTCTTGCTTGAGATAAGAGTCTCTTCTAGTTGAAACTTATCATGGTTATTCCTCTACCAGTATAAACCAAAACAGGTTCTTAGAAAAAATCAAGAAAAAAAGATTAGCGGCAGCAATCCCCAACCATAAATCCCACAGATTCTACTGCCAACTGAGGAGGTTAGTCACTCTACAGTTATTGGTGATCAAACAAGATTAACCATGAGTTGATTACACTTGAATGATGGGCAAGTGAAGTCCTGATGCCGTTTATAGCTTCATACAAATGTATTTGTCACATCAGCAGACACGGAGAACTCAATCTAAAGGACTCAGAACACTCCTTGTTTTGAAGCCAGTGGTGACAGTTCTTTCACAGATCCCGAAGTGACAGGCAGAGAATATTTGTAACATCTATGTCAGCCAGATACTAAGAGGTTAGCTCAGTAAAGTTGGTGAAGGGATAGAGGATTGTAAGCAAATCATTCAAACGGCTCATTGAAATCCTGACTTAAAGAAGTTTAGAATAAATTTTACAAAGAAGAGTTTTAAACCATAATTCATACGCATGAGGGAATAATAGTCATGCTGAACATGGCACGTCAGGTCTTTAGTGTTGTACTCGCTAGCATAACAAAGGAATTGTGTTAATATGCAGATAGCATCTCCATCTAGTGGTCACTGGTGTCTAACCAATATTAGTTCCAAACAAATGTGTTTGTACACTTCACACTGGTGTATTGCTTGTGCAAACTACCTTCAGTTGAAAGACATGCTGTAAGTGGAGGTGTCATTACCTTTCGAAAGTGTTTATGGTTTTGGGTGCAATGCTCAGTCAAATTACAACTATTGGCTTTGGGCTCAGTATATAAAACAAGAATCCCAGTCATTATTTAGGCTGCTGGGTATTCACAGGAAAGGCTGAAGCACTGAAATGGCTTTCCCTTGTCTATTATGTTACAGACCCAATTGCTCTGCCAACATAGAGTTATGAGTTGGAGTTGTATAGAACTTTAGTTAGGCCACATTTGGCACATTGCGTACAGTTCTGGTTACTGCACTACCAGAAGGATATGGAGGCTTTGGAGAGGGTACAGAAGTGGAATATACCAGAATGTTGCATAGTTTCGATGCCATGCTGTGAAGGTGCTGGTGTTGGACTGAGGTGGACAAGGTCAGAAGTCACTTGACACCAGGTTATAGTTCGACAGGTTTATTTGAAATCACAAGCTTTCGGAGCACTGCTCTGAAGGCATGTGATTTCAAAAAAACCTGTTGGACAATAACCTCATGTCATCCGACTTCTGACCTTGGTTTGGATGATATTAGCGATGAGGAGAGTTTGGACAAACTATGAATAGGCAGGGAATAGAGGGATTTAGTTTAGAAAGACTTTATGTATTTATGCAGTCTTGTAGGGCCGAACAGTCTGTTCCTATGCTGTACTGTTCTTTGTTCTTTGTAGTAGTCCTGAAATTCATTGAGCTTCCTGATAATATTTGTGGTTTTTTACATATGTAGCCTACATAACATTTGCCACAGAGTCAGATTCTGCTGAGTCCAATATCTTGAGATTTATTTGCAGTCCTATTTCCAAAGCTACCATATCACTGATTCAGACTGGGTTCTGCATTTACTGATGTCACTGTACATTTCATACATAACATCTGATTACACTGACTCCATTACGCAGACAGTGAGACTGAACATGAGGTGGGTACCTTTAAATCAGAATGCCATATATCATGACACAATATAACTGTCGTGAATGTACAGGTCTTTCTGGAATCAATGCCATAGTATTACATCATCTTTCTCTCCTTTCTAGAATGGCACCACTTTTCCAGTGCCAGAAAAATAAATAGAAATCATTTCTATACATGCAGCCTTGTTAGATGTACAAATGATCAGATCTAGTCCTTGTATACTTGTCATGACCTGGCAATGTAGCTTCCCTCTGTGGTGTGCTATTTGTCAATGCAGATGGATTTGTATCATTCAGTGTCATGTTGCCTGACACAATGTCTTCAGTAACCCAATTGCCATTCCATGTGTCAGGTGGTTAACAATGTACAATATGGACATGTCGCCTATTTCTTCATAAGATGTGACCACAGCCCATTGCCATATCACAGACGAGATACAATGACATAGCATGTTCCCACAAAGCCATGTATCCGAAACAAAGTCTCAAACTCTGCTACTTCAGGATGAGGTAACTGTCTGTGAGAGTATGGGAGGGAAGAACTGTCTGGATCTGTCTTCCGAACGGTTCAGTGGGTGATTATAAAGCATTGCCTCAAGGAGTAGCACATGAGCGAACATAGCAACTGAAAACCTGGCAGGTCGCTTTGCATTTAATTATCTTGGATTGTGCAGCACAGATTGTGCATTCTGAGACAATTCAACTGAGTAGTGAACACCTCATTTTTTGTGTATGTCCTGGACACATGTATTAATATACTTCAGTCCAATGCCAAACACAGTTTGTTGAGGTATATCAAACATATAGAACTGATGATCAATGTGTCAACAGAGCTTGCACTAGTAGTATCTTTGATTGTTCATATGGTTGGTGGCACTGAATACCGCAAAGGCTATGGACCCTGACAACATTCAGCAATAATACAGAGCTTGCTAGGACACTGGCCAAGCTGCTCTATTATAACCATGACACTGGCATCTATCAGACAATGTTGAAAATTGCTCAGGAATGTCCTGTACCCAAAAAGCAGGACAAATCCAACCTATCCAGTTGCCAGCACATCATTGTCCTATCAAGTAGCACTTGCACAGCAATAGCATGCTCACTGATGTCCAGTGTGCGTTCTGCCAGGGCCATGCAGATCCAAACCTTATTACAGCCTTGGTTCAAACATGGACATGGAATACCAGATGTGAGTGACATCAGAACAGCATTTGACTGAGTGTAGCATCAAAGAGTCCTAACAAAACTGGAATCAGTGGGTATCAGGGCAAACTTTCTGCTGCTTGGAGTCATACCTGGCAGATAGGAAGATGATTGTAGTTGTTGTAGGCCAGGTCATCTCAGCTCCAGCATATCTCTGCAGGAGTTTCTCAGGTTAGTGTCCTCAGCCTAATAATCTTCAGTTACTTGATTAATTACCTTCTTTCCATCAGATGGTCAGAATTATGTATTGTCACTGATGACTCTATAATGTTCAACATCATTCACCATTCCTTGGATAGTGAAGCAATACGTGACAATATCCAGACTTGGGTTGGAATGTGACAAGTAACA
This sequence comes from Chiloscyllium plagiosum, assembly GCF_004010195.1. Lineage (NCBI taxonomy): Eukaryota > Metazoa > Chordata > Chondrichthyes > Orectolobiformes > Hemiscylliidae > Chiloscyllium > Chiloscyllium plagiosum. The sequence continues at coordinate 104,673,509 of NC_057715.1, read as the reverse complement.
TTCACACTGCACAAATCTCAGGCAACAACCATCTCTAACAATAGAAAATCTAATCATTGCTCCTTGGCATTCAATGGAGTTACCATCACCAAATCCCTCCCCCTATCTACATACTGAGAGTTACCATTGACTGGTACCTGAATTGAACTAGCTATAAAAATATTGTGGCTACAACAGCTGGTCAGAAGTAAGAATCCTGTAGGAAGCAACTCATCTGACTCTCCAAAGCCTGTTCATCATCTACTAGATATAGGTCAGGGGTGTGGTGGAAACTCCCCATTTGCTCGAATGGGTGCAGCTTCAGCAACACTCAAGAAGCTTGACAGCATCCAGCACAAATCAATCTGCTTGATTGGTACCAATTCATCAAACATTCACTTCCTCCACGACTGACACTCAGGACCAACAGTGTGTGCCATGATTTGCTGAAATTCATCAAAACTTCTTAGACAGTGTTTCCAAATCCATGACCATTTCCATCTTAAAGGACAAGAGCAGCAAACACATGGGAAAGCTTCCACCCACAGCTTCCCCTCCAAACCATAAATCATCCTGACTTGGAAATATATCTCCATTCCTTCACTGGTGTGGGGTCAAAATCCTGGAATTCCCTCCCTACCAACATTGTAGGTCCACATACACCAGCTCAAAATGGCAGCCCACCACCACCTTCTCAACGGCAGTTCAGGACAGGCAATAAATGCTGGCCCAGCCAGCAATGTCCACACCCCACAAGTGAAATTTTAAAAGTGGAAATTCGCTGAAACAGTCAGCAGAATGCAATAGCATCCTTGGTACGTGGAAAATATCTGTCCTGATCTTGCATCATGGACCAGAGGAATCTTGTTTGGAAGGAAAGGTTCTTTTTGATTCTATTGTTTGTTGGCATTAATGGAATTGACGTAGGTCACGTAACTTGGTTAGTTCATTGGTGCCCTCGTTCATGACAGGCTGATATGTGGCCTTGTGTACCAATCTCATTTTAGTTTTGTGCTCATATGAGCTATATGTATATGGCCTAGTATGTCCTGCAGGGCAATTGGCAGAATTATGACATGTGTACCTTTGAAGATTACATTCTGGGAGAGTCCTAGTTATCTCTAAGTGACCATAATGAGCTTATTATCTCAGGGAAATGTTAAATGCAGTCAGACCATACACTGACAATGATTCGCTTGAGTTTCTCGTAGCTCAACATTGTCTGCCATCGCTCGCTGAATCTGTTCTGCTCAAATGAGACTGATGTCACAGTCTGGAATCTTTGGTGTTGCAGTGGATGGATTTGTCACCTCATAGATCATAATGACATGTAGATCCACCCAAACTAGTAGAACAACAAGATTAATCTGATTCAAGGTTGCAAAATGTTTCATGTTTCTATCTCAAAGATTGCATACATGATAGATTATGCTAATGCATGGGACATCAGACGTATTGTAAGCAATTAGCTATCGTGTATGGACTGTACCATACATCGTCTTTTTCCCAAGTACTTTCTGTGTAGGATGTACCAAGCGATGATCAAGTGTCAATTTTGAGATACGGGTGCGTATTGTCAGCTCCTTTTGAGGTAAAGCACTTGTATGGATGTAACGGCTTCAACATTTCTGATACCGTCCATGAGGTGAGTCAGATTTATCACAAATACAGTCTGAGTTGGGTCTGGAAGCTTAACATTGTGGTTACCTCAAGGACTTTATTGCTTGTGTGCCATAGACAGGACTTTGGGAGTCTCTTGAGCATTGTCTCTTGCACCTTGAATTTCTCTGGATGATTAAATTTCCTCTAAATTTGAGGCAATGTGGAACATAGCTGGCTTTTGTCATGAAATGACGCTGTCTCGGTGAGTGAGGCAGGCAACATCTCCTCAGGCGATGATTTGGTTGTGCAACTGAACCTATTGACAGTTGCAATAGTTATTCCAGACCAAGGCACTTGACAACGTTGCTGGCCTACTGCAATTACTTCAAACTTGTGTCCTTCGCACAGCAGAGTATCAATGGTGGTTTCTTCTGATTTTTCAAGAAGTGCCTTTCAGGAAGATTTGATAATTACAAGCTTTTTTTCCAATTTAGTCTTGGGATATGAGTATCACTGGCTAGTCAGCATATTGCCCATCCCTAGTTCCCCTTCAAAAGTGGTTATGAAATCCAATTGAGTGGCTTGCTAGGCCATTTCAGAGGGCAGTTGAGAGTCAACCACATTGTTGTGGGTTTGGAGCCAAAACAGACTAAAACAGGTGAAGTTGGCAGATTGTTTTGGGAAAGCAAATCTTAGCAGGACTTATATACTTAATGGTAAGGTCCTAGGGAGTGTTGCTGAACAAAGAGACCTTGGAGTGCAGGTTCATAGTTCCTTGAAAGTGGAGTCGCAGGTAGATAGGATAGTGAAGAAGGCATTTGGTATGCTTTCCTTTATTGGTCAGAGTATTGAGTACGGGAGTTGGGAGGTCATGTTGCGGCTGTACAGGACATTGGTTAGATCACTGTTGGAATATTGCGTGCAATTCTGGTCTTCTTTCCATCGGAAGGATGTTGTGAAACTTGAAAGGGTTCAGAAAATATTTACAAGGATTTTGCAAGGGTTGGAGGATTTGAGCTATAGGGAGAGGCTGAATAGGCTAGGGCTGTTTTTCCTGGAGCATCGGAGGCTGAGGGGTGACCTTATAGAGGTTTATAAAATCATGAGGGGCCTGGATAGGATAAATAGTCAAAGTTTTTTCCCTGGGGTGAGGGAGTCCAGTACTAGAGGGCATTGGTTTAGGGTGAAAGGGGAAAGATATAAAAGAGATCTAAGGGACAATGTTTTCACACAGAGGGTGGTACATGTATGGAATTAATTGCCAGAGGAAGTGGTGGAGGCTAGTATGATTGCAACATTTAAAATGCATCTAGATGGGTAGATGAATAGGAAGGGTTTAGAGGGATATGGGCCAGGTGCTCGCAGGTGGGGCTAGATTGGGTTAGAATATCTGGTCGGTATGGACCAGTTGAACTGAAGGTTCTGTTTCTGTGCTGCCCATCTCTATGACTTTATAACTTGATCTCCTTCCCTGAAGTGCATGAATGAGCCTGATGGGTTATTCCAACAATTGACAATGTTTTCATGGTCATCTTAATTCCAGATTTTTTAAAAGTCAAATTCCACCAACTGCTGTGGAGGAATACAAACATGGGCCCCCAGACTATTAACTGAGTTTGCGGATTAATAGGCTAGTGAATATACCACTAGGACATCTGCACCCCACTAATGCAACAACCAATTGAATAAACCATTCACCTCAGTTAACTTCAGTGAAAGCACAATCCGTATCTTTGTGTCAATGCTGCCTGCAAATTATTCGATCACTTCATCTAAATGTATGGCATGCATTGAAATCTGTGTCTCCTGAAATTTGTTTCAAACTTTATGTTGATTTTCTAAAGCCAAGAAAAAACACTTTGCTGAGATCTTTTCAAATATCATCAAAAATTCTGGAAGATTTCACCTTCTCAAACCTTCAATATCCAATGTAAGAAGAAGTTTGATGCCTGTTGTTCTTTGCCAATTGTCTAATGGCCCATAAAGATCGATACCTTCTTTCAATAATTGATGTCCTGAGAGAATGTCAATGGAATGCTAACCCAGACATTAGGTTTTGTGTACCTTTGTTAGAAGTGCTGCTTTCTCCAGCATTTTCTGTTTTTGTCTCAGATTTCCAGCATCTGCAATTTTGTTTTTATTTTAGCTCTCCCCTGAGGTTTTGGTGTTTGTAAGGAAGGATTTTTTTTAGGATGAAAGCTATTGTGTGATATTGAATCTTTTTCTGACATCAGTAAAGGAAGGTTTCCAAACTTCTGTCGAGGGTAATATAGTTATTTTCTTTTTCCTTGTTTAATAAACGTTTTGAATGTTTTTGTTATAACTATGCTGTCAACTTCTTGTGACTGTGCACAGTGATGGACCTCCATAGTTAAACAAGAAATAACAAAATGATGAGCTAATGAGCCAATCCTCACAGTGGGATCCAACTTGATCAATACTAACATCAACTGAGATAACAACTGTGCAAAGTAAGGACAGAAACAGCATTTATAAAATCCTGCAGGAAGAAAAGTGAACAATTCACTTAAATTGGGATAGAAGCAACCAGTTACATTCTAAAGCAGCAGTATAAATGGGAAAGGAGAAATCTGAACAAAAAACAATATCAAAAAATGTCAAAATAAAACTTTTATCTTTTGCAAATCTGGAATGCTGTCAGAGTGGTGGGATAAATTGCTATTGTAACCTGGTTCCATCAGGTCTTCACACAATTTGGCAATGAGCAATTTCTCTCAAGTAGGCTTATATGAAGCTCAGAAACTCCTATGCAGTCTGGAGGGACCAGCAGTCATAGTATTGTATCCAGTTCAAAAACATGGTCCTAATATGTCATTAAGGGACCTTCTTCTGGAGTTGGAGTTAAACACTTCCAACCTCATGCTTGCTCGTGATATTCTCTTACGCCAGTGGAGCTGGTCACACTGGGTATGATCCAGGCTCAGGAGTGTGCCCAATATTTCATCTTATGTCAATATTCCATGCCAGGCATAACTCAGAGTTTAACAATATGGTGTGGAGAGTGACCTTTCATATCTACCATCAATCATTTGTGAAATATTGCCTGTATATAAGCTTTTGGACTGAACCTGCAAACCAAAAGTCCTGAGTTCAATTCCAATCATGACAGATTGATATGTGAGGATTTTTTTGAGGAGTTGAACTGAGGTAAGGTTGTGGATGAAGAGGGTAAAAAAGACGTCAGGCTTCCTCAGAGACACTAGCATATTTTATGTCAGTGCAAGGGATAAATAATGATAGTATTTTGTGCAAGAAACATATTTGCAGTCAGAAAGCTGAAATGCAATGTAACTTATATTGAAAAATATACATATTGGACCAAGTAAATAGGTTAAAACATGCAAACGTGTATCAGGTCGTAACAAAATAGACAAACAAATTCAGCGGGTGACAAGGAAGTGGTGGCCAGAATATTAAGGGAAGAATAAGGTTGAATAGAAATAGCATTCAAACTACATAAATCATTCCTCCATATAAATTTAATTATTTAAGTGCTTCACTAAGGAGCTGATCCATGTAAGGAACAGGGATACCTCAGGTCATTTTCATCCTGCAATTTACGGGATTGAAATTAGTCCAACTTCTGAATTGTTTTGACTGTTCTAGGTGCGATGGGTAACTAGTTCTGAAATGGTGTGGATAGCCTAAGAGACATTCTGAACTTAGCAGAAATGTTAACTCTTCCTGTTTTAAGTAGCAAGTTGGTGTGTACATTGTGTTAATGGAAGACAATGGCCAAAGAGGGAGTACAGCAGATGTTCCCGAGGTAGACATTAGGGAAGGCAAGACTGTTGTATGAGGAAAGATTGATTCAATGGGGAATGTAATCATTTGGGCTTAGAAGAATGACAGTGTATCTGATTGAGAAAGATAATATGCTAACAAGGCTTAACAAACTATTCCTGAAGAAGGGCTTATGCCCGAAACGTCGATTCTCCTTCTCCTTTGATGCAGCCTGACCTGCTGCGCTTTTCCAGCAACACATTTTTAACAAACTAGATGCATGGATGTTTCCCTTGTTTGGAAAATCTACAATCAGAGGGTCACAGTCTCAGCACCTAGGGTAGACCATTTAAGACTGAGATGTGAAAATGCTTTTCATTCAGAGGATGGTTAATCTGTGGAATTTGCTACCACAAAAAGTTGTGGAAGCCAGATCATGAGTATATTCCAGAAATAGATTGACAAATTTTTAAATATTAAAGGCTTCTCAAGGTATGGAGAGAAAGTGGGAATATGATTTTGAGATAATGGTGCAGACATGATCATACTGAAGGGCTGACTGGCCTATACGTGTTCCTGTGTTTCTACATTTTAACGAACATTTACACATTAACTATTACTTCTTTTGCGTAGAGTCCATACAATGTGGAAGCAGGCCTTTCAGCTAATCGAGTCCACACTGACCCTCCAAATAGCATCCTACCCAGACACCCTACCCTCTCCCTGTAACCTTGCATTCCCCGTGGCTAATCTAGCCTGCACATTCCTGGACACTGCAGCCACTGATGGCCAATCCATCCAGCCTGCACATCCTTGGACTGTGAGACAAAACCGGAGCATCTGGAGGAAACCCATATAGACATGGGGAGAACATGTAAACTCCATACAGACATGTAGGTGGAATCAAACCCGAGTCCCTGATGCTGTGAGGCAGAAACGATAACCACTGAGCCAACAAGCCATCCCATTGTTTTATCTTTGTTTTATCTTTTCTAATTTGACATTCAATAGCCTTGTTACATTGTTACTTAATCTTAATATTAGCATATCTTTATCCTTCCATAATATTTACAATCCCAGTGAGTCACAGAGTTTAAACTTTAATCTAGTCCCATGGCCCATTATTAAAATCCGAAGGGATGAAAGTATTAACTACTAAAATGTTGGGTTGGAAATTAATTTTGCAAGCTGGTCCTAAATAATTAACTTGAATTATTTTTCCTACTTTCAATATTCTTCTGCAATCTAACGGAGTCATTAACAAGGCAGAAGCAATAATAATTTGCAAATATACACTTCCAAAATAGTTAACAATCCTAAGCACTTCACAAGAGCATTATCATGACAAAAATTGAAATGGAGTCAAAAAAAGTGATCTTACTACTATGTAACTCTCCAAATGTCAGTGCATTGCATATAGGAGTTGGGAGGTCATTTTGCAGCTGTACAAGGCATTGATTAGGTCACTTTTGGAATACAAGGTTCAATTCTGGTCTCCCTGCTATTGGAAAGAGTTGGTAAACTGGAAAGAGTTCAGAAAAGATTTACAAGGATGTTGCCAGGGTTGGAGGGTTTGAGCCACAGGGAGAGGCTGAAAAGACTGGGGCTATTTTTCTTGGAGCATTGGAGGCTGAGGGGTGAACTAACAGAAGTGTATTAAATCATGATGGGTATAGATTTGGCGAACAGTCAAGGTCTTTTCCCAAGAGTGGGGGAGTTCAAAACTAGAGGGCTAGTTAAAGTGAGAGGGGAAAGATTTAAAAGGAACCTAAGGGGTAACTTTTCACACAGAGGTGGTGCTTGTATGGAATGAGCTGCCAGAGGAGGTGGTGGAGACTGATAAAATTATAACATTTAAAAGGCATCTGGATGTATATATGAATAGGAAGGATTTGAGGGATATCATCCAAATGCTGGCAAACAGACTATTTTAATGTAGAAAATCTAGTCGGCATGAAAGAGTTGGACCGAAGGGTGTGTTTCCGTGCTGTACATTTATATGACTCGATGACTCTAAATGCTTGGTCCAAGAGTTAGATTTTAAAGAATACCATTGAGGAAGGGAGAAGGGTAGAGGGGCAAAGAGAGTTGGAAAGAGAATTCTAGAGCTTACAGCCTAGACAGGTGAAAGTGTAGATACCAGTGGTGGACTAAAAGAAGGGATGAATAATCAGATTTGGAGAAACACAGGATTCACAGGCTGAAGATCCATTCAAAAATGAGGACGACGGCCTGGTTAGTTGGGACCATGAAGATATTTTTGAATACACAAATGAAAATGGCACGGTGGCACAGTGGTTAGCACTGCTGCCTCACAGCGCTAGAGACCCGGGTTCAATTCCCGCCTCAGGCGACTGACTGTGTGGAGTTTGCACATTCTCCCCGTGTCTGCGTGGGTTTCCTCCTACAGTCCAAAAATGTACAGGTTAGGTGAATTGGCCATGCTAAATTGCCTGTAGTGTTAGATGTGGGGAATGGGTCGGTGTGGACTTGTTGGGCCGAAGGGCCTGTTTCCACACTGTAAGCAATCTAATCTAATTAAATGAAAATGGAGACATTCTGGATCCAGTGATAGTCTAAATTGGGAAGTTCAAGAGGATTAGATGAGAGGATCTTCAAATGAGTTTTGCATAAACCGAAATTTATAGAGTATGGAAGGTAAGAGTCTGGCCATACAAGAGTGTTCGAATGAGAAAGATTAATCCTGAATATAGTTCTCATTTCACTCATAATTTGTAATAAAGTTTTCCTCAGTGAAGCAAAATATTCTCATGTTAGATTTGGAAATCTCAAGTTTGCAACATTCCCAGATGGATCAAATCCTGCTGGCTCTTCTCTCCTTCTTTTCACCCAGAAAAACCAAGTCAATATAGGCCATTTGCCAGTGTGGACTCTGGCTTATCTCCCACTCAAGCTGCTGCTGTGAGAGTCAAGCTGCCAATGGAAGTGGTCACAGCTGCTGTGTTCTGTACTGTAGGCCAGAGCTCCCAGGAGAATCAAATTTCCTGACTGTGGTTTACAGTGGCCAGAATTCTTTCCTTTAGTAGCAAGACTCATAGAGCTGAAAGACTTAGAAGGGGATAAAGGGAATGGGGAGAATGGTGTGATGAACACCAAAGCAAAAAGAAAGGAAAGGTCAAATGGGTGACAAGGAACAATGCAATAGACAATGAAGAGGAAGGGGAAGTGAATGCCACTGAAGGGATAAGGGAATGTGAAGAAGAAGAAGAGGTGGAAGGTCATGAATGGAAAGGCAAAGGTCAACAGCAATGCAAAGATCAAGGGAGAGACATTAAAGGCAATAGAGCTAAACTGAGTTAGACTGTAAGAAGAGTACCAGGAAATTTAACAAGTGGGACTGAGAAAAGTATCAAATTGTTCTAGTGGGAGAGGACAAAGTATAATCTAAACTCGAAAGTAAGCTAGAAGTGCAATCTCTGTGGAATATTTGGGTACAATATAGAATCCAGGCGTTACTAGCCAGCTAGTGATTGAGACAATAATCAAAGACAAAATTACTTGGAATTTGGAAAAACATGGACAATTAAATGAAAGTCAACATCATTTGTTCAAGGAGCTTTACTTGATACTGTGTGTGGAAACTTGCAAAATGCATTTAAGAAAAGAAGCGCTTAATAAAGGGGATACAGGAACAGTGTGATCCAGAGGCCATATATTAATCTTTGAAAGTAATGGGATAAGTTGAGGATACTATAATTAGATGATAAAAAGTTTTTAGCTATTTAAGCCTAAAAGGTCCAGCTCTAATGGAGGTGAAGAAAGGATTGGCCAGCCAACATGCTCACAATTTGATAGGGCCAAGGTTACTAGCCAGCTTTGCAAGTTTAATCTTGGACAGCTGGTTTTCCCAGGCCTCAGGGAATCCAGCAAATGATAGGAGGTGAGGACTGCTTCAGGGATTAAGGTAAGTGTCTTTGCAGTGCTGCCTGCAGGCCAGGAGAAATAGGAGTACTTCACAACCATCAGATCAGAATCCCCACTATACACTACATTATCTGTCTAGACTCTTGGGTTCCATTCACCCTGGGACCAGACTGCACGTGTAAACATTCAGGCAAGATTACAGCACTGGAAAAGTACTGTTCTATCCAATCTACTTCACTGGGCGGCACGGTGGCACAGTGGTTAGCACTGCTGCCTCACAGCGCCGGAGACCCGGGTTCAGTTCCCGCCTCAGGCGACTGACTGTGTGGAGTTTGCACGTTCTCCCCGTGTTTGCGTGGGTTTCCTCCGGGTGCTCCGGTTTCCTCCCACAGTCCAAAGATGTGCAGGTCAGGTGAATTGGTCATGCTAAATTGTCCGTAGTGTTAGGTAAGGCGTAAATGTAAGGGTATGGGTGGGTTGCGCTTCGGCGGGTCGGTGTGGACTTGTTAGGCCGAAGGGCCTGTTTCCACACTGTAAGTAATCTAATCTAATCTAATCTAATCATCCAAAGGGAAGCCCCTAAACTAAAATAACTTCATCACTTTATCAGTTTAACAATTCTGGTTTAAAGTGTTGTATATCCATAACTGAAGGGAACTAAGATAAGCTTGTCTAAAGCTTTTTGCAGAAAAAAGGGGTGGGTCTTAAAAGGGTTAACATTGGACTTGGACCATGATTCCCAAAGCAACTACGGAACAACCTTGATTATCCGAATGAGATGGGCGGGAAGTATTTTGTTCAGATAACTGATTGTTTGGATAACTGACTGTTTGGATAACTGACTGTTTAGATAACAGATGATATTTTTACAGGACCTTGAGATCTTGTCCGGATAATCCGAAATTTGGATAATTGACATTCAGATAACCAAAGTTGTTCTGTATATAACCCACTGATATTGTGGATGCCGGAGATCTGATGTACAAACAGAAGAAACTCAGCACGTTTTACAATATCTGCGGAGAAAGTAACAGAGTTAATGTTTCAAACACAATATGATTTTTCTTTGGGTTTCCAAAGAAGGATCACTTTGGATTTGAAATGTTTAGTTTTGTTTTTCTCTTTCCACGAATGCTGTTAGACTTGCTGAGCTTCTTCAGTCCCTTCCATTTTTATTGCAAAGATCTCTTATCTGTTTCCCACCACATGGAAATGTGGAATTGTTTCCAAACCACATAAGTATTACCCAAACCAACAAAGAAATATGTCACATTTGTTTTGAGTAAGATGGTTCATAATGAAATATAATTAACCGTTGAAATGATATGTTTCTGAATGATACTGTTATGAAGATGTGGGTGTACTGTACCTTTAAGAGAGTAAAGGTTAGCGGTGATAGCACCAAGTGTTCTCAATAAGACACAATGTAACGTGTGCTCCAGCTACTGGGATAGCTAGTTGCCTTAAATAACAAAACAGATTTGAATTAGGCCGATCAGTTTAAATAATGCCCTGAAAAATACCAAACTCCAATCCAATTTGAATTTACTATATTGACAATCTTAAAAGCCAATGACACAATCCGATGCTTTGGGCTATAAGACTGGGGAAAATTGAACAGTTGGAGGAGAACTGCCACTGGACCAACAAATGTAGACTACTAGTCAGAACTATCTGTTTGGAGAAGGAGTTTGCACAGAGAAAAACCTCAATACGGACCTGAAGAGCCAATCTACCAACGAAGATAAAGTGGAGGTTCGACCTCTGGCTGGTTGTAAAATATGAATTTGTAAATCTTAATTGCGAGTTTTATCAGACTAGTATTATAGAAGGGAAGATAAAAGATAGGTTAGGGGAAGGAGTTGTAAATAGTTGTTAGTTAATTATTCTCTGTTATACTTTAAGAAATAAAGTTATTAATTTTTACTTTAAATAATTCTTGGCCACTTGAATTTTTACAGATTACTGCATGGGATAAATCTTTTCTGTGTTGCTGGTTTTAAATTAAGCAGGAGGGTTTACCCCATGTCATAACAATAGTAATAAGTATGAACAGAAGATAATGTGTGGCCTCAATTACTGAAAAGTTGTACTTAAAAATTATTGCTTATGTTCTACTTGAAGCTACATTTATATATTAGGCTGTATTTATTCTAAAATATTCAAAATCATTTTAATCATGTGATCAAGATGGCAGCAGCAGAGTAGCAGCTTTTGGGCTGCTGAGCATACGGCTCGACCACTTCCATCTGCTGTTCTTTATTTTCCTTCTTTTTATTTATATTTCTTTTCTTTTAAGCCTTTTCTATTTGCTTTTCTCCTCATTTGCAGCAACATCGGCAAGAATGGGCCCTGTGCAGATTGACAGACGAGGATGGCAACATGGGCACATGAAGGGGCGAGGCCAAGTAAATGTTGAAGGAGGAGGCATCCTCTGGCAGCAGCAAGGCCAGAATGAGGCAGACACGGATCCATCCCAGCCCGAGGTCTCCCGGCGAGCGAGGAGCAGACTGAGCCGAGGCTCCAGGCCCAGGGCTAGGCCCAAAGCCTGAGGTGTCAATAGACCATAAGATATAGCAGTGGAAGTAAGGTCATTCCGCCATTCAATCATGGTTGATGGGCATTTCAATGCCACTTACCCGCACTCTCCCCATAGCCCTTAAATTGCAGTGGGTTTGGTCCCAGCATGTGACCTCATGGCAGCAGTGGCATTGGTGGAGGCAAGATGGCACTGGAGAGCTATGACACTTTGTTCCAGTGGTAGTGGTGTAGTGAACCATGGTAGTGTCATCGGATTTACAACATAGACTCAAGGCATTCAGGTGCAGGAGCCCACATCCAGGCCCAGAAGCTGAACCAGAAGCAAAGGCTCTTCCAAAAACCACCCAACCTTATTGAGATAAGACTAGAAAATGAACTTTATTATTTTATTCTTCTGGCTCTCTATTCTATGTTTTAGTTTATTTTTCTGTACTTTAAGATGGCAATGGAGAGTGGTGACACTAAACAGCACTTTTCACTCTATTTGTATTATCTACACGATACACATGACAATAAATAAATCAAATCAAAACAATCCAACTTATTTAAAAAGTAGAAAAAAATACTAGTTAGTTCAAATAAGGTAGAATCTTGTGCCCTCTCCTGGTGGCAGGGGTATTTGATGAGACAGCACAATGATGGCTATGTCCCTGCCATCTTTCTGCTTTCACCTTATTAAATCCACGGGCAGCTTTCTGCCCCACCACCAACTGAGGACCCAAGTGGCCAATGACTACTTCCTCACGAGCCTCATCCTGCTGCTGATGTTATTACCCCAGTGGTGGGTGGGACTTGCCACGCATAGGGGCACAACAAACAAACTCCTTGCACATTTACTTTGAGCTCCAAGGATGATGGGGTACAATCCTTCTCTCAAAGGCACCCAGTTCCTGATTGATGACTCCTGCAAAAGGGGATAGCTGAGGCAAAGACAGAGATGTGTACAGTTGCTATGATATACCTGGATCAAGGTAACAATGGCTTAGCACAGGTCAAAAGCTGGCAGGTGGACTGACATTTGTTTACAGTGTTGAGCATTTCAACTCTGATTTTCTCTCAGCTCTGCCAATGATTTGGGCATTTTATTAAAGTGAAATGTGGCCTTCTATCATTTTACCTTGATTTCACCACTCATACCTGTTATTACATCAGCTTCAGTAAATCCAGCAAATCGCTGCACTACCTGCAAAACTGTTAGTCACTGTGGGCAAAATCGTATACAGGTCTGACTGATGTACACCATGGCAACATTTTTGGCATAGACAGACAACGTCCAGAATTAAAAATCACACAACACCAGGTTATAGCCCAACAGGTTTAATTGGAAGCACACGAGCTTTTGGAGCGACGCTCCTTCATCCGAATCATAACGTCCAGAATATTCATCTCGATGTCAGGAGTATTTCACTCCATCTGTTTTAGTTGGGCACTGAGGCAAGTTTCAGTAAAATGTCAGTCAAGGACAATTACATCATCTTAAATACCTTGTCAATGGTTCAAGTTGAATCATGGAATCCTTCCAGAGCAGAAAGAGGCCATTTTGCCCATTGAATCTCTAAAGAGCTTACCACCCAGACTAACCCTCTCCCACCCCATTCCAATAAACATACATTTCCCATGGCCAATCCACCTAACCTGTACATCTTTGGACTGTGGGAGGAAACCGGACCACCCAGAGGGAACCCACACAGACACGGCAAGACAGTTGCCTGAGGCTGGAATCAAACCCAGGTCCCTGGAGCTGTGCAGCAACAGTGATAACCGCTGAGTCGCCATGCCACCCATAACCACCTCAATAACTTTCAGTTTTGTATCTTACCAACCAAGCTAGGCATTGTGAAATCATGGCATGGAAATCAGAGTGGGCAGGAGGAGATTTCAGCTCACCACCTGTTCTGAAGAACCTTCCAGTCGCTTCCACTCAAACAGTATCTCAAGGTATGAGCCATGGGCACCAGCAAAATGCAGCCCTTGTCCATGAACATTGGCATCTGGTGTTTTCAGACCCTCACAGCCATTATGGCACCTCTCGGATTCACCAGCAGTCAGCTGACAAGGCCCACATTTGCATTGCAGGGTAGGTGTCTCAAACTGTGAGGGAGGAGCTGCAGGTGCCACTGATGTGATGATCTTTAAAGGAAAACACCAACCCAAGCATTGTACCCAATTCCTGGCCATTCTAATGCATTGGACTTCTTTATTATTACTCTTTTATGGTTTTTACACCTCTCAGTATGTTGTCCACATACCTGCTCCTCTATTGCCTGCTGTATGTTTGGGTCTATAACACACTCCCAACTGGGTGGCTGCTCCTTTTTTTATTCCTAAACTCTATCCAGAAAACTTAATTTGAAGAATTTTCCCTCTTTATAAAGTAGCCAAATCCTTAATTAATAATGTGAGACCACTTCCTCTTTTACACCTTCCCCATCCTGCCTGAAGATCCCATACACCGGAATACTGAGATGCCAGTCCTGACCCTCCCTCAACCACATCTCTGTGATACCAACAACATCACAATTCCACATGTCCATCCATGTTTCTGAGTCATCTGTCCCACCCCTAATACTTAAAGAATGGGCTTAATGTACTTAAAGCAAAGCATTATTGCAGATGACATCCAGCTTCGCCTTACTCCTTTGAAACTGAACATAGCTGGTTACTTTACAAAAGCATATTGTATCCCTCTTGTACTAACACTCTGTGTCCTCTACCCTGATGGACCGGTTTAATTCTTCTGACTAGCAAAGCTATCCGCAAGGATGTTGGTCCCATACTGGTTCAGGTGAAGACCATCTCGCTTGTAGAGAACCCACTTTCCCCAGAAATGGTCCCAGTGATTCAGGAATCTAAAGCCCTCTTTCCTGCACAAATCTCTGAGCCAGACATTCATTTGCTCTATTTTTCTATTGCTATACTCATAGCAAAAGGCAATGGGAGTAATCTAGCTATTTCAACCTTTGAAGTCCCGCTCTTTAGTTTACTGCCTCACTCCTTAAATTCTTGATGCAAGATCTCAACCCTCATTCTATCTATATCATTGGTACAAATATGTACCATGACTACCATACTGTTTTTCACAATCAAGTGTGTAACTTTACATTTATCCATGTTATAATGCAGCTATCACATGTTTGCCTCCACACAAATTGTCTCAATTGCCCTGAATCCTTCTTGCATCTCCTCACAACTCATAATCCCATCTGGATTCGTGTCATCAGCAAACGTGGAAATGTTTCATTTGGTTCCCTTATCCAGGTTATTTAGTATATATACATACAGTGAATAGCTAAGGCCCAAGCACTATTCCCTGCATTATCTCACAGATCACGGCCTGCCACCCAAATAAAGATTCATTGGCTCCCACTCCCTATTTCTTTTGTTTCAACCAATTCCCAACCCATGCCAATATATAACAAATCCTCTGTGCTTTAATTCTGCCCACTAATCTCTTCTGTGGGACCTTATCAAACACCTTCTTCAAATCCAAATACACCACATCCACTGGTTCTCCCCTATCTACTCTACTAGTTACATTCTCAAAAATCCCCAGCGGATTGACCAAACATGATTTCATAAACCTTTCAGAAACCCATGCTGACTTTATCTAATCGTGTTAATGCTTTCCAGTTGTTCTATTAGTATTTATTTTATAATATACACTAACACTTACTGTCAATCCAGCAAGGAAAAGTTGAGCAACAGTATTTCCTGCTCAGCACACAGCCGTGGCGCCTGACATTTTGTTGACCCTTTTGGTCTAACAAGAACCATGCAAAACTAGTGCCCTGAGTGCAAAAACATTTCATCCTTGCTGACCTAACTTTTAAAGTATTAAAATGTGAGTTGGAAAGAAAGTTTTTGTTATTTTTAAACCACCCAACAATGTCACATAGACGTAAAAAAAATTACACAATTGGATTTTGCTTTAAAAATCACTTCAGACTTCCTTCAGTATCGTTTACAATGAAATATTAATTTGAATAAATGTCAATAAAAAGTAAATACATTTAAAAATATTTTAAAAGTCACATCAGTCTTGTTGACGAGCCTTTCAAGTTGAAATATCTAAGTCAGATAAATGTAATTAAAAGTTTTAAACACTAAAACATCTTTAGAAGTTCCCTCAAACTTGCTAAAAGTGCAGATGGATAAAATTTGTTTAAGTCAAGTGAAGATATTTTGTTAACAATTAACAACAAATTCATTATTTAAAACACCTGTACTTCTTGCTGAAGATTCCCATATGTTCCTGACTCTGTGTTTTTGGTGAGGTTGTGTGTCCAATAATACCTGCTCCAAGTAAGACAATGTGAAACTTCACATTAGTTTGAGGGCAATTAGCCCAAATGGACAAACTGTGAATCCCTGATGTTTTACGAAGAACATGGCATGACCATCAACAGAAACTCCTCTGGAGTACATTCTCACATACTGCACCTTGTAGTTTTTCTTGCATACACTTATATGTGTGATGATACTAAAGCTTTAAGAGGTGTATTTCATCCTGGTTTTCTTTTGAAGAGAAGTTTTAAGACAGAGGCACTGAGCTGTCTATTTGAATCCAATAAAGTAAACAGCCTGTGAGGCCTTGGTTTTATTTTTCAAAGTTGGAACAATAGAAGCAGCCTGAATGGGTGGGGTTAAGCTTACTCAGAACCAGGATTTTTAGTTTAAACTTTTTCAATAGCAGCTGCTGGTGCCTTGAAACTCGATATGAAGCTATTTTTCCTCTCTCTCTGTTAAAGCTAAAAGCAGGGTTCTCTTCTTGCTGCGAGAATTGCATGTCAGCCAATCTATTTTACTGATTTTGCCTTTGCCAAGGGTGTGTTTATGGGATGTTATTATATTGGAGCACTTACTGATTATTACTTAAATAATCTATTATTTTGTTAAGTTTTTCAATAGAGTTAATTTATTCCTATTCTTTCCTTTGTTGTATTTTGACAATAGTGTATGAATAAAGTGTGTTTTGCTTCAAATCTGGTGGTTGATCTATCAAATTGCATTTGGAATGCAGCGCCTGGAACTTGCCTTTAAAATAAGAAAAAGTTAGAGTCTTGACTATCTTCTTCATATACTTTGAGGGGTTTGGTCTGGTCCATAACACATGCATCAGCCTGAAATCGTGATGTGGTTGAGACCATTATATCTCAGCATTCAGAACTACTGGGAGCAAAATCATTGATAATGATGAACAAAGCTTTCCAAAACATCAACATTACAGGAAATATCAGGCTCCTTGAACTTATGGGTTGATATTAGCTCCTAAACGAATAGATGTTTTGAGTACATGCCCCAGGTTAAATTGAAAAATTTGAAATTGGGGCTCAAATTCATTTCAAACTCACATCCTTTGATTTCAATAGAAATGAGAGGAAAGACAAGGGATTCAAATCTGTTTTTGATCAACAACACATCTTCATTTTAACATTCTTTCTATTGTTAATCATAGGCAGGATTCCTATGCTTCAGAAAATTTGCTAAAAATGACTAAAGGTACAGGATCATTAAGCTAAGCATCTTTGAAACTGTCAAACCTCTGAGGGAGTAAAAAGTACAGTCTGGTATCCAGTTTATGTATAAACCATGATGAATGATTGAGTCTCGGCCAATCTGTCCTCGAAATAATTGAATAGTTCTTTAAAAGAGCCTGCAACAGGTACAGTGAGCCAAATGGCCTCCTTCTGTATTTGCAACTCGGAAAGAGCGAAGGACTCAAATTATGGCACCAGAGTGATGAGGCACCAACTGCATTTTCACTTTTTTCCAGGATGTAGAACAGTGAAACCAACAAAACACTGACTGAAAAAATCAATACACAAAGCAACACTCAAGCAGAAGAAATGCATTTCATTGCAAAATGATCCTTTTGTGATCCAATAGCTGGAGATCCGTCCAATGTCCTGTTGCTCTGGTCAGATGCTCAGTATGTCCAAGTACTCATGTTTTCCCTGTGCACCTAAAGAAAAAAACTATTAATATTATATGATGGCATGGTTCAAAGAATTAAGCATAAATAGGAGAAAATGGTAACAACAAAAAGCAGATTGAAGGCTTTTAATTGATCAAATAATCACAATCAAGATGAGGCATTTTTTCACACAGTGAGTAGTTTTGATTTCAAACATACTGTCAGAAAGGCTGGTGGGAGAAAATTCAATATTAACTCTCAAAGGAAATGGAATATGCACGTGATAAAGGAAAGTTTGCTGGGCTTTCAGTGAAGAGCACAGGTGTGAGATTAATCGGAGAACTCTTTCAAACAGCTGGCACAAGCAAGATCAGCTAAACGGCTATTTTTCTCTGCGCTGAAAGATTATCCGATTTGCGATAACACAACTCTCTGAAGATGCAGTGAGGTCTGCTCCTTCTGAAATTAAACACATTACTGGAAATAGTGGAGAGGATACCTTCCTGCTTTACTTCTGATGCCGCAATCATTGACAGAGAGGAAAGTGGTAACAAAGCCAAAATGACAAGCCTCTATAGGAGCAGTGAGATCTGTGCGACATGCAGTAATCAGTGTGGGAAAATATTTTAGTTTCAAGTTCCCAGTTTTATTTTATTTCTGACAATAGGCTGGACAATGGAAAGATGCAAATAGAAATCGCATGGCTGCATGGAAGGTAAACAATATAGTCCGCCAGTTAAGCATCCACATGATGTAAATGTGAAAATTATCCCCTAATGTATTTGCCCTGTGAAGTGGTTACAACAAGGTCAGCCAGGTGGACCTCATAGAATATGAGTTCCCTGTTTTGGGCTGTTAACCTGGTCCAATCAGGGAGCCCTAGCTGACAGATATAAACAGGAGTGTTAGAGGTTCTGAGAGCTGGCTCTGAGGGAGCTGGATCATTGTCAAGGACTCTCCACATGTACATAAAGGGTGACTTGATGGTGGGATATTGGCCTCTATGGAATTATGTCACCCTGGAAATGTATCCCTGATGTGCAGTAATATGGAGTGACTTTCCGTACGGAGGTTGTTAGTACATGCACAATGATAGGACTAAATACAAATATCCCAGCAGAATTCTATTTGTACATACATCAATCACTCTTGTTGAGGCTTAATCTTGCGGACTGCCCTTTCTACCTACAGTTGTCTCCAGCACTGCTTTGTTCTGCTACTTTCTGAAGAAATGTTTGCTGGATAAATATAGGATTTCACAAATACCTCCCAAATCTGTGACCTGTGCCACCTAGCAGGACAAAAGTGAAAGGTACAATGGGAACACTACCACCCCCTGGTCAAACACCATCTTGGCTTGATCGCCATTGTTTTATCACCATGGCCAGGTCAGATTGTTATGACTCTGACCTAACAGCACTGTGGGAGCACTTGGGCTTCAAGAGACAGCTCACCACTGCCTGCTCGAGAACATGGCTACATGTATATCACAAGAGCAATTTAAGAAAAACGTCAGCTAATTTTCTTCATTCTCCTCTTGTCAGAATTGCTGCATGTTTTCTGTTTCTCTAAATGCATTTTTTGTCCTTTCCTGGGGAGCGAAAATTCTATAAAGCACAAAACCAAAAATGAATAGGCGGGGAGTTAGGAGGAGGTATAATCACATAGATCACTGCTTGCTCAGCTGCTGGGAATTCACATACTGATGTAATTCATAATAACAAATGAAAATCAATATAATAGAAAAATATTGACAAATTAAATTGATCTGACTGACACCGACTGTTGCAGAGTGTAGGCATCCTAACAGATATAAATGAAATGTAATCAAATATACTCTCTCGATGAAACATGAAATGTGCAAGTTATCTGACAATTATAAAAACAAGGCAAGCAAGAAAGCACAACCGCGGACTGTCTTGATATATGAACTTAAATCACAATCTAATTGGATTTATTTTATTTATTTTTAAAGACCAGTGCTTGAATGTTAGTGTAATAAAGAGAGCAGCATCTGTGCTAAATGAATCAGGTAAGTTGATAAGAGAAATTGGTTTGAGAAATGAATTGAAGGATTTTTTTTTCTGGAAAAGCCAAGATCAATCAGAAACCCAGTTCTGCATCTGTTTGGCATGAGCGCTAGTGCATTCTGATTTACTTGAAATCTGTTTACTTGGAGCGCTACACATCAACCCTGTTGCACAGCATCAAGAGGAGCTCTTATACAATACAGACCAGTAAAGTCACCATATCCAAATTGAATCAAGTTGTGGTATAAAGGTATGAGGATTTTACCAGCTTTTACTCCTCTAATTTAAGATATCTAATATCATTTTTCAAAGTGTTACTTTGCATCAGTTGATATTGTATTTCTTTCCAGATTAGAGAGCTAATCGTTGAACCTCATACCAATAAATGTTAAAGAACCTTTAAAGAGCGAGGAGCTCTCCCAAGGGCATGGTCAACAATCAATGCCAACCAAAATGGTTCCTGATGAAGGGCTTTTGCCCAAAACATCGTTTCTCCTGCTCTTCGGATGTTGCCTGATCTGCTGTGCTTCTCCGGCACCTCTGATCTCCAGCATCTGCATTCCTTACTTTGGCCAACTAAGATACCATCACCAGCCATTCACTTCACATCTAATTGTGAGACGTACTCCTATGAACAATAGTCACTGAAACAGACTAACAGTCACTCCACTCTGAAAAATGATTCTGAGATTATAACATTCAAAATTAGACAAGATACAAGATTGTTTTATTCACTCGTGGGAAATGGACATCACTGGCTGGCCAACTTTTATTACTCATTCCTCGTTGTCTTTGAGAAGGTGGTGGTGAGCTGCCTTCTTGAACTGTTGTATTCCATCAGCTGCAGGTGATCCATAATGCCCTTAGGGAGGGGATTCTTGGAATTTGACCAGGTGACAGTGAAGGAACAGTGATACATTTCCAAGTTAGGATGGTGAGTGGCTTGGAGGGGAACTTGAAGGTGGTAGTGTTCCCATGTAACTGCTGCTATTGCCCTTTTGGATAGAAGTGGCTGTGGGTTTTGAAAGCACTGTCTGAGGATCTTTGGTGTAATTCTTCAGTGCATCTTGTAGATAGTATACACTGCTGCTGCTAAGCATTGGAGATGAAAGGATGCTTGTGGATGTGGTGTCAATCAAGTGGGCTGCTTTAATCTGGGTGATGTCAAGCTTCTTGAGCGTTGTTGGAGCTGCACCCATCCAGGTAAGTGGTGAGTATTTCACTGGATTATGACTAAAGTAAATTGTTCAAGGTAATGGAAGATTCCTTTGAGCAATGAGACACAAGGAAAATATTAGGTTATCTCAAATAAGGAGGGCATGTTAGGGATTTTTTTAGAAACATAATAATGTTGAGGAAAGATTAATCGAGGAAAGAATTTGAAATGTGAGATATAAATTGATTCAAGAATCAAATGAATGGGGAGAGAAGGAATTGAGAGAAATGGGGAGAACACAAGTAACTGGAGTAAACATAAGATTATCTTCTGCATGCATTTTAATATAGAAAAGCTGCATTCAACTTACCATCATTAGTTTATTGACCAAAATTAGTTCCCAGACAGGAAACATTTTGATTTTAAAATTCACATTCTTTTTCATCAAATACATCCATGATCAAATACCTTTCTGCTCTATGACCTCCTTGAGCCCCACAACTCTGAGATATCAGCACCCCTCAATTCTGGCCTCTTGAGCATTCCTGATTTTAATTATTCCATCAGTTACTTAGGCACCGAATTCTGGTATATTCTCCTTACAGCTTCCATGTCTTAACCTCACTTTCTTCCATCAAGCCACTCCTTACAATCTACCTCTTAACATAGGTTTTGGTCAGTTGATCCAATTTCTCTCTAAGTGACTTGGTATCATATTTCCTTTTATAATTTTGTTGTGTTATACCTTTGACATTATTACATTGAATATATTATTGTTTCTGTTGTGATTAAAAAAAGATTAATGACTACTGTCTTTAAAATTGTCAAAGCTTTTCATCTTGCATTCATCAGGGCAATTTGCAAAAATAAAGCAATATCAGCATTCATACTATACAAAAGGAACATGCTTATTTGATTCGGATAGGTGACAGACATTCTTTGGTGCACTTCTCAGGACTTTGTCTTGATCAATCAGAATCAACCTGCCTGTTTTAAAACTTAAACAAAACTTAGCAGTTAACTGCCTGTCACCATTAACGGATGTGTTTTCCATGCAAATACCTCTACCAAACAGAGTCTAAGTCTAACCAATCCACACTCTCCTCTCATAAATTACAAATATTGTGTCCCCTTTACTTTGGTATTTTTTAGATTAGACTACTTACAGTGTGGAAACAGGTCCTTCGGCCCAAAACGTTCACACCGATCCGCCACCCACCCAGACCCATTCCCCCCTTCACCTAACACTACGGGCAAGTTAACTTGGCCAATTCACCTAACCTGTGCATTTTTGGACTGTGGGAGGAAACCGGAGGAAACCCACACAGACACGGGGGGAATGTGCAAACTCCACACAGTCAGTCGCCTGAGGCGGGAATTGAACCCGGGTCGCTGGCGCTGTGAGGCAGCAGTGCTAACCACTGTGCCACCGTGCTACCTGTATTTATTGTGAATGTCCTAAAGAATGCAAGAAAAATGCATTACCAAAACATGACTTTCTCAGCAATATGCAAGTTCTGTACAACCAAGTGACTATTTCTCAAAGATTTACTTATGTTATGGACTAGGCCAGACCACTCAAAACATTCTTAAGCTGACAGCCCAGGCCATAACTTTACAATTTGTTTCAGTAAGTGTACAGTAAAAATTACCTAGATTAATTTAGCTGGGTTGACTACTAGATTTTCAAACAGACAAAGACTTATTCATATAATTGCACAATGAAACACTAAGAACAGATTAAAGAAGTCCTATAGAACTTAGTCTATCCAAACTAGACAATCTTGCTGTTCTGAATATACACAACAGTCCCAATAAGCAAACTCCCTTTAAAAACCAGTATAAATGGAACACATGCTTACAGCTAAGGAGAGAGAGAGAGAGAGAGAGTTTCCACATAGCTCACTGTTGAACTCCTCACCAGTTCAAGGCTGAACTAAACTACTCAGCTAGAGAGCTGACCACTCCCATTTCATTATACAGGTCACATCTAAAACATGACCACTTTGGCCTGAAGTCTCATCTGTTTACACCTAAACAAAAGGCCTCTGTACCAAGACAGACCGATCCCAGCCTTGTTTATTACCCCTCCCTCTGAAAAACAAAATCAAGAACAGAGTCTCCTTGAGCCAAGGAACAGCTTTTAGAAAAAAAGGGACGAGCTTTCTGATGCTTATTAACCCTAAATCTTTTGATGTTTGACAGCATAATACAGAATATTCTGCTGTAGCACGCATTTCATTAACACAAATTCACTATAACACGACTGGCAAATTGGGGATATTGTTTCTAAAGCGCAAAGCTTTAAGCGTGTATTGGTTAGAATGTGATTCCAGCCGCATTATTTAAATGGTGTTGCTATTATGTAATTTTCTTATAATACGGGATTGCATGAGATTGGAACTATAGCGTTCTAGCAGAACTGACTGTATTGCTGAAGAAGGGCTTATGCCTGAAAAGTCGATTCTCCTGCTCCTCGGATGCTGCCTGGCCTGCTGTGTTTTTCCAGCATCACATTTATCAACTCTGGTCTCCAGCATCTGCAGTCCTCACTTTCTCCTAGTTGCTCTTTTGACAGACATGAACACAAATAAAAGTAATTCAACCCCTCCAATGACACATTAACAAACACTTCAGGTGTATATTTGAAATCTATTTCAGCCAAGTGCATGGAGGAATCTGAGGGGAGGCCCAATAGAGATCTTTAAGGTTATGAAGGCTTTGATAGGCAGCAGGAGAGAAGATGTGAGAGAATCCAAAATTAGATATCAGGAAAATAAGTTTGTGAAAAGTAAATCCAATATTTGGAGTAACTTCTTCAATCAGAGTTATTACAATGTGGAACTTGTACTACATTCAGCAGTTGAAATAAAGAACATTGGCAAATTTAAGACAAGTTAGGGAAGCACATGAAAGAGAATGACAGAATTATTACAGTACAAAAGGAGACCATTCAGCTCATCATGCTTGCACTAGCCCTAATATTTAGTGCATTAAAAAAATCCAATGTCCTCTTTAATGCCTCAATTGAATCCAGCCTTCATCAGATTTCCAGACAGCACAGTCTGGAGAAAAAGTATTTTTTTCTGACATCACCCGTGCTTCAGTTGCACATCACTTTTATATCTGTGCCCTTTCATTCTTGTTTCCTTTACAAGTGGGAACAGCTACACCTTATCTAACCTGCCCAGCTCACTCATGATTTTGAAAGTGTCAATCAGAACTTCTCCCAGCTTTCTCTCTTCAGGGAAATCAGTGTCAATTTCTTCAATTTATCCTCAAAACTAAAATTTCCTGTACCCGAAAGGACTCTAGAAAATCACTTCTGAACTCTCTCTCCAATGCATTCGCATTTTTCCTATAATGTGGAGCCTACAATTGTACCCAACACTCCAGCTCAGTTCAACACACTTTACTACCTTGCTTGTGTACTCTCCACCCCTATTAATAAAGTCAAGAATACTGTATGCTTTCTTAACTACTGTCTCAACCTGTACTGCCACCTTCAATGATCTGTGCACACATACAACCCGGTCCATCTGAATCTATATCCCCATTTAGAATTATACTCCCTATTTTGTATTGTCTAACAACATCTACCAAAATTCATCACCTAACAATTCTCTGCATTGACTGTCAGCTGTGTGCATTCCACCAATATATCAATGTCCTCTTTGAGTTCCACGTTGTCCTTATCACAGTTTACAATTTTTCTAAGTTTAATGCACACCAAGATCATTAACATTTATATTTCAGAAAAAGCGAAGATTCCAATACAAACTCATGGGAATTCCATTACAAAACTCCCCCCAGCCTGAGAAATATCAATTGAACATTACTCTGTATTTTCTATCACTCAGCATGTATCCATGTTGCCACTGTCTCTTTTATATCATGACCAACAAGTCTGTGGTGAGGCACATTATCAAATGATTTTCTGGAAATGAATGCATACCACATTAACAGTGTTACATTCATCACCCCTTTCCATTATCCATTCAAAAAACTGCAGCAAGTTAACTGAACATAACTTCCCCGCACACTCTTCCTAATCAACCCATCTTTCTCCATGTGATTACTGATCCTACCCTGAATAATTGTTTCCAAACATTTCTCAATATCGAAGTTAAACTAACTTCTCTATAATTGCTAGAATTAGTTTTACAACCTTTTTTGAACAAGACGATAATGTTGGCAATTCTCCGGTCTGTTGGCACCTCCCTGCAGTCCAGAGAAGACTCAAATATTAATAATACGTTATTAGAAAGGAACAGGATGATGAAATAGGGTGAGAGAAAGTTTGTGAGATGCACAAAAACCAGCACAGACAAGTTGAGCCAAATGACCTATAATTGCATTGTAAATTCAATGCAATTTTACATTGAATTGTAAAATTCAATGATACAATTATTGAATACAATTAGTATTGTATACAATTAGTAACAAAATTCCTTAGGGGAAAACACCCTCCTTGTGGGAAATAAACATTTGAGGCTTAGAAAGAAACAAGAAAGAAAAACAAAGTCACTTCTGGGCCAAGCACATTTAACTTGCATTACAATCTGAGCTGGAAATTATCAGACACGCAAACAGAAATTGCAGGAAAAGCTCAGCAGGTCTGGCAGCAGCTGTGAAGAGAAATTAGAGTTAACATTTTGCGTGTGGACCCAAAACATTAACTCTGATTTCTCTTCACAGATGCTGCGAGACCTGCTGAGCTTTTCCAGCAATTTCTGTTTGCGTGTCTGATTCCCAGCATCTGCAGTTCTTTTGGTTTTCATCTGGAAATTGTCAGGCTGGGTATAAATCTGCTTTCTGTATCTTTTTATTTTCCTTTATTCATTCACAGGATGAGGGCATCACTGGTTAGGCCACCAATTATTGCTCATCCTTAATTTTCCAGAGGACAATTAAGAGTCAACCACATTGACGTGGGTCAGACCAGGTAAGGATGGCAGATTTCCTTCCCTAAAGGAAATTAGTGAACCAGATGGGCTTTCCCCAAGAATCAGGGATGGATTTATGGTCATCCTTTGACTCTTAATTCTAGATTTTTATTGAATTCAAATTCCATCATCTACCATCACAGGATTCAAACCTGGTTTCGCAGGACATTATTTGGGACTCTGGCTTAATGGTCCAGTGATAGTACCACTAGGCTATCACCTCCCCTCAAGAAGTGTGGAAAATGTTGCAACAAAAATAAATAACTGAGAGAGGATCTGTCACATCGTTAAATGAATTTGCTTTTAAAAGACACTCAGATAGTTTATTAATCTTCTGCTATTGTTGTATTCAACTGAAGAAATATAAAGAAATTGTATCTTCTGAATATTGAAGTACGTGTTGCCCTACTGAAAGAACCCGAAGAATGTGCTTCAGAAAGTATGTCCTCAATGATTTTGAACCAAATTTACAAATAAAGAGGTCGTTCATTAGCAAAAGAATGTGTTGGATTGAATCACAACTGCAGAAGTTCATTGTCTGGAGAAGGAATAGAGTGGAAGAGTTCTGGCTGTGAGTTAACTCTACAATGCAGTGTGGCTTCTGAGGAAATCAAAAAGTAAGACGCAGAGGTTCACAGGAAACACAAAGCTGATTGATATCTAATTCGTGGACAGCTTACAAATTCAGACCACAAATGTTTTGCAGATTACACAAACTTCACTCTCTCTACCACCAATGCACAATAGCAGTAATGAGTAAAATATTAAGTCACCATGGTCCTCCTGGAACAGAAGACTGCTCTCTCACTACAGAAAGAGAGAGAGAGAGAGACGACTAATAATTGTTCAACCTGAGGCTCACCATGCCTCAGGTGAGGAGGGAGGTTGAAAAGGGAAGTCTTTCAGGGTAACCTCAGCCAATGCAGAAACTGAATCCATGCTGTTGGTATTATTCCGCATTGCAAGCTAACTCAGCTAAGTGGATGAATACAGTGTGTTTCACTTTAAATTTGGTAATTTGACCAATTGAATTGCATCTGGAATGCAACATTTTACATTTACCTTTAAAATAAGACTACTTTCTGAATATTTTGAAGGGGATTGGCCTGGTCCAGAACACTATCTACAGCACATCGATAACAGTGGTTCAAGAAGGCAGCTCACTACCACAAGGGCAACTAGGGATAAGCAATAACTGCTGGCCCACTGCAATATGCACATCCCAAAAGTGAATAATAAACTGCCCACATTTGGTACAAATGAACCAATAAAGAATGCAATAAACGCAGTACATAAAACATACAAGGCGACCATAGTTGGATGGCAATGCCAAATACATACAAACATAGAAAATGGGAGCACAATGAGGCCATGTGGCCCTTCGAGCCTGATCCACAGATTCACTATCCTCTGAGGGAAGGAATTCCACCTCATTTCTGTCTTAAATCAGCGACTATTATTCTGAGATTATGACCTCTGGTCCTAGATGCTCCTATAAGGGGAAATTACTTTTCTGCATCTAACCTGTCAAGCCTCCTACGAATCTGTTATGTCTCATGTTAACGAAAGTACGTTATTGTGCACATGGTGAATATGAACTGGTTTGAAAGTGTTTTTTTTCCTTCTGTGAAGGTTGATGGCAAATTTTCCATTTGAATTTACAACACTTGCACTTTCAGTTTTGATCACAAAGGAAGTAAACACTTATGGCCCACTTTCCAAACATTTTTAAAAGAGAGAGATAGCATACATAAAAGGCTTATTTTGGGTATTTTGCGATGAAGGAAATAATACATTGGCCTTCATAGCGAGAGGATTTGAGTATAGGAGCAGGAGTGTATTGCTGCAATTATACGGGGCCTTGGTGTGAACACATCTGGAGTATTGTGTGCAACTTTGATCTCTTTAACCGAGGAATGATGTTCTTGCTGTAGGGAGAGTGCAGTGAAACTTTACTGGACTGATTCCTGGGGTGGCAGGATTGACAAATGAGGAGAAGTTAAATCAATCAGGATTATATTCACTGGACTTCAGAGAAATGAGGAGGGATCTCACAGAAACCTGTAAACTTCTAACAGGACATGAGAGCTTAGATGCACAAAGGATATTTCCGATGACGGGAGAGTCCAAAACCAAGGCTCACAGTCTGAAGTAAACCATTTAGGACCAAGATGAGGAGCAATTCCTTTACCCAGAGTATGGCAAGCCTGTAGAATTTGCTACCCCAGGAGGCAGTCAGGGCCAAAACATTTCATGATTTCAAGAAGGATTTGGATACAGCACTTGGGACTAAAGGGATCAAAGGTGTGTCAGACTGAAGGCCTGTGACTAGTGGTGTGCCTCAGGGATAGGTGTTGGACCCATCACTGTTTGTTATCTATATCAATGGCTTGGATGAGAATGTACAAGGCATGTTTCGTAAGTTTGCAGATGACATTAAACAGGTGGTATCGGTGGAGAATGAGGAAGGATAGCAGAAATTGCAGCAGGACCTTAACCATCTGGGGAAGTCAGCCAAGAAATGGCAAATGGAGTTTAATATAGATAAGTGTGAGGTCATGCATTTTGCAAAGTCAAATCAAGGTAGGAGTTTCATGGTGAATGGTAGGACTTAAGGAGTGTAGTAGAACAGAGGGACCTTGGAGTTCAGATGCACGGTTCTCTGAAAGTGGAGTCACAGGTAGACAGGGCAATTTGCCATACTGGCCTTCATCAGTAAGGACATTGAGTACAGAAGTTGGGAAGGTATGCTGCAGTTATGCAGAATGTTGGTGAGGCCACAATTGGAGTATTGTATCCAGTTTTGGTCACCTTGTTATAGGAAGGATGTTATTAAACTGGAAAGAGTGCAGAAGAAATTTACAAGGATGTTGCCAGGACTCAAGGGTCTGAATTATAGGGAGAGGTTGGACAAGCTAGGACCTTTTTCTTTACAGTGTAGGAGACTGAGGGGAATTTTATAGGAATATATATGATCATGAGAGGCATGGATTGGGTGAATGCACTCAGTCTTTTCCCAGGGTTGGGGAATCGATGACAAGAGGGCATTAGTTTAAGGTTAGAGGGGAAAGAATACAAGGGAACCTGAAGGGCAACTTTTTTACACTTAGTGTGGTACACATATGGAATGAGCAGCCAGCGGAAGTGGTTGAGGTGGGAACATTAACAACATTTAAAAGGCATTTGGACAAATACATGGATAAGAAAGGATTAGAAGGATATGGGCCAAGTGCAGGGAAATGGGGTTAGCATAGACGGACATTTTGGTCGGCATGGACCAGTTTGGACTGAAGGGCCTGTCTCTGTGTTGTAGGACTCTACGACTCTGTGATTTGGGGAAAGAAGAAGTTGGATGATCAGCCATCAACGGCAAAGTCATTCCAAGGGTCAAATGACCCCTGCCTGCTTTAGTTTCCATGTTTCAGGTTGCTATGTTTCCAGTGTTACCACGTTGAAAAAAGAAAGTTAAAAATCACACAACACCAGGTTATAGTCCAACAGATTTTCGAGCCCTCCACAATCACCTGATGAAGGAGCGTCGCTCCGAAAGCTAGTGTGCTTCCAATTAAACCTGTTGGACTATAACCTGGTGTTGTGTGATTTTTAACTTTGTACACCCCAGTCCAACACCGGCATCTCCGAATCATGAAAAAAGAAAATACTGGATAACCTATGAGTTATTGTTAAAATCAAGCCCAACACATTGGTTTTCAAAGTGTGATGGTGATGGACAATTCTCACTATCATGGCATGTTTGGCACTTGAGTGTGACTTATAATACAGCGGCTGAGATAAGCAGATTAGCAGAGGAAGGGAAAATGGGATTCAAGTTGCTTTTACTTCTGCCTCAACTTTTTTAGCTCCAAGAACTGCTGCTTATTTTGCTAAAGGAGGAGGTGGTTAATAGGTGAGTATGTGGTAAGGGAGGAAGATTTGCTCTTTTCCTAAGGTTCAAAATATGATAGCAACCATTAGTAAATATGAAATTAAAATACATTCAATAGTTCCTGAAAACATTTTAAGAAACATTTGGCTAAGTCAAATATGGGTTCATTACAGACAGAGTCAAGAGAATTTATTGTTTGGAATAAAGGAACAGTAGTGAAGCTAAATGATTGTATTTCATCTATTTTCACTGAGGAAGATACAAGAAATTACCCAGAATTATAGATGCAAGTGACTAGGGAGAATGAGAAGTTTAAGGAAATTAGCATCAGTAGGGAGATTGTTTTGGAGAAATATTTGAGACTGAAAGTTGTAAAGTACCTGGGACCTGATATTCTTGAAATACCCCAGAGTATTGAAGGAGGTGATGATAGAGATAGTCAATACATTGGAGATTATCTTTCCAAATTCGATAGATTGTGTAATGATTTTTACAGATTGGAAGCTGGCAAATGTCACCCCATTATTTAAGAAGAGATTGACTGAACACAGAGAATCACTGACCTGTTAGCCTTACATCCAAAGTAGCAAAAAGATAGAATCTATTACAAAGAATTTGAAACAAGTACACTTTGGCAGTATTGATCTGATACAGCATAGTCAGATGGATTTGTAAATGCGAAATTGTGTTTGACTAACTTGTTAAACATGTTTTGAGGATGTGACTAACAAAATGAATTATGCGGAACTTCCTTCTTTGCCCTGCCTTTGTTATCAGGACCAACATGGACCATGATGCTGGATCTTTTCCTTCCCTCTCCAGCTGTGAGTCTCTAAGCAAAACCAAATGGCACTGTTGCCTGTCCTGGTGCCAGGGTTCTGGGCATCATCTTAGGACTGAAGTGGACCTTGAAGGGGGAGGGGAGGATCCAGTGTTGTGATCTAGTAGGTGCCAGTGACATAAACAGAACAAGAAAGCAGGATTTGGACAGTCAGTGTGAGGAGCTAGGCACTAAATCAAGAAGCAAGACCCCAAAGACTATAACCTCTATTATTACCTGAGCCATGAGTAAACAGGTACGGTGCACATCAGATTAGAGAGATGGATGTGTGGCAGATTAGAGAGATGGATGAGTGGCTCAAAGACTAGTGTGGGAGAAGCAGGACCTGGTTTGTAAAACACTGGCACCAGTAATGGAGAACATGAGATCTACTATAGCCTGGTCTTTGGTCAGCTCCAGAACCTGCTGTTCTAAGAAACTATATCTAAAACATTTAATGAACTTTACAGCAAGGCTACCATTGCCCAACTGACAATTCCTGTCAATATGTAGATTAAATTGCCCATAATTATTGACGTGCTTTGCTGACAAGCTCTCATTATTTCTTCCTTTATGCCCTGCCCTGCTGTGTGGTTGCTAGTTGGACCCTGTACAGATAATAATAATTAATGATCTCATAGCAAAGGCACGATAATATGATTAAATTTTGCCGTATGTTAGAGAGAGGAGGGTTCTGTGATGTTCTTTGATTTGAATAAGCACAATTATAAGGATGTGAAAGCAGAGCTGGCTAAAGTGAATTGGTGAAATAGGTTAAAGGATAGGTCAACAGAAATGCAGTGACAGATATTTAAGGTCATATTTCAAAATATACCGAATAGATATGTTCCAAAGAATGGGAAATATTTCAAGGGATGGACCAACCATCCATGGTTAACTAGAAATGCTAAAGTTAGTATCAAACTTAATGACAAAGTATATAACTGAGCAAGGGAGTTTTAATGGTGCAGTAGTAGGGCCCTCATCTCTGAGCTAGAAGGCCCAGATTCAAGTTCCACCTGCTCCAGTGGTGTGATATAACAACCCTGAACAGGCTGATGCAAAATATCCATAAATGTGCAAAGATAGATGGCATGTCAGAGAATTGAACAGGATATAATAGAAATCAAAGAATGATCAAAGAAGTTAACAAAGGACGAAAGGTTAGATTTTGAAAGCCAGGTTGAAATGTGAAAACAGACAGTTCAAGTTTCTATAGACATTTAAAGAAGAAATGAGTCAACAAAGTGAGTGTTGATCCTATAGAAAACAAGACTGGAGAACTGACAATGGAAAATAAGAAAATTGCAAATGACCTGAATAGGTATTTTGCAGAGTCTTCACAACTGACGATGCAAGTAATATCCCAGAAATGGAAGGGAGAGAGGAGCTCAGGAAAATCAGAATCATGAGAGAAGTATTACTGAGGAAATTATCGGAGCTGCAGGCTGATAGGATGGATTTCATCCTAGGATCTTAACAAAAGTGATTAGTAGACGGTTGATACGTTTCTTTGTAAAACTCACTTGATTTGGGATAGTCACATTAGATTAGAAGAGACTAAATATTAACTCCTTTATTCAGAAAGGGAGGGAGACAGAAAGCAAGAACTACAGACTAGATAGCTTAACATCTATCATTGAAGAAATATTGGAAGCTATTATTAAAGAAGATATAAATGGGTATTTGGATACGTTCAAGGTAATCAGCTAGAGTCAACATGATTTTGTGAAGGGGAAATGATGTTTCATCAAACTATTCCTGAAACTCTTTGAGGAGGTAACATATTCTGTGTATAATGGAGAATTGGTGGTTATATTGTACTTAGATTTCCAGCTTATTGTTGCATCAAAGAATACTGAGGAAAATAAAATATATTACTGTAACAGTTGGCATATTGACGTGACTAGAAGATTGATATATTTACAGGAAGCAGTGATTAGGTATAATTGTACTTTTACAAATTGGTAAGATGTAACAAGTGGTGTGCCACAGGGTGTACTGGGACCTCAATTGCACAATTTATATAAATGACTTAGATAGAGGTGCAGAAGTATGGTTGTCCAATTCATTGTCAGAACAAAATAGGAAAGAAAGTAAATTATGAAGAGAGCACAAACAGGCTATAAAATGATACTGATAGGTGAAATTAGTTGGAAACAATGTGGCAATGTTTAAGAGACATTTGGATGGATACAGGAACAGGAATGGTTTAGATGGATGTGGCCAGGAGCAGGTGGTTGGGACTAGCTTAGTTTGGGATTATGTTCACTGGATATTTACACTCCAGTGTTGCAGTTGTGACTTCCAATAGTGTCTTTTGTCCTCCAAATGGGTCTGGTTAGACTGAAGGATCTGCTTCCATGCTGCACAACTCCATGACTCTGTGACTATGAAAGAAATGTCATAACAATAAGGGGTGATGATAGAGGCATCTTTGTAGTCATGACAGATGGGAGGAACTGGTGAAATCAAACATGAGATAGACAGAGAGGCAATGCAGGTTGGGTGCAGGATCTCTCTTTTCTCGTATCCCTCCTGGGTACATCTCCTTTCAGATTAACCAAGGAACAGACCTGCCCAAAACACAGCCTCCTACCATGAAGGATACCAGATGGAGAAGGAAATAATTGTGAATACCTGTTAACAGTGGGCTAACAGGCCACAAAACTCATTCAAATCTAGCTATGTAAGCTTTTAAATGTTTGTGAGAAGATTTGTAGCTCGGGTGCTCGTTGTTGTGGTTCTGTTCGCCAAGCTGGGAATTTGTGTTGCAGACGTTTCGTCCCCTGTCTAGGTGACATCCTCAGTGCTTGGGAGCCTCCTGTGAAGCGCTTCTGTGATGTTTCCTCCAGCATTTATAGTGGTTTGTAAGCCTGTAATTAAACCACTAAATACTTCTAAAAGTAGTTCATATCTAGCTTCAACATTGAGCCACTGTTCACTGAGCTGAGGCTCCTTTATGTCAAGAGATAACAGAAATTCTGCTTGCAATTTTACTGAAAAAATTTTTACTTGGGCTGACAGATTTGGTTTGAGTAGTATAAGTAGAAATATCTTTCATTCCTGCCTACCAGCATCCTTCACATCAAAGTGTGCACGATTTGACAAAGCGTTTATTTACATTTGAGAATCACATGAATGCAAGTGTTAAAGCAAATGGCTGACAGGAAATCCTTCATCACCTCATCAAAGTGCTTTCTTCCTTTAAGTTGCAGTGAATCACCTTTGCCCACAGCAGGCAGTAATTGGATGAAAAGTCATTTTGTGTTGTTTTATTACAGCAGTATAAAGTCATACAAATGAAGCTCTGAATCATTTCTTAGGCCTGAAGCAGAAAATATTTACACTCCAGTGTTGTAGGTGTGACTTCCAGTAGTGTCTTTTGGCCTCCAAATGGTCTTTGAAGGTCACTTCGTGGCTTAAGCCTTCTGAAGGCTGTGCCAATGTTATGCTTGGCTGTGTGACATCACTGACCAGGAACAAAAAGGAATGCCACAAACTCTGCTCTGATTGGGTGCATTAGAGCCAGAATGCAATTAAAATTCAATGGGCAGCTACCATCTCAATCACAAGTCTGCTTGAAATACGGGCAAAGCTGGAAAAGCAAAATTGCGACGTGGAAACATAGATTAATGACTTGGTTGTTGGTTTTCAGTCAGAACTGGTTTTGAAACATTTCAAACATTCCTGCTACTTATTCCCAGCTTTTATAGTGCTTCCCTGTGGAAAAGGAAGGAAAGAAATTGGAGGATACAGCCATACCGGCTTTATACTCTGCCAGCTGTTCAGAGAGGAACACAGTTTGGGATTGTTTGGCAGCCAATATTATGTTTACAATAATAATGAAAAATGAACCAAGTGTGGGACCAGCCGGGGATGTGTCAGTCTCCAATGTATCATATCTTTCTTGGAAAGGCAGCATGGGGTAGGGAGAGAAGTACCATTATTAAATGCTTTATTTCACTATCTTTTAATGCAGGTCCTGGCTAACAGTGTAAGCCAATGGAAAATAGCCATTTCTCAACAATTGGTTTCTGACACAAGACATCCTACACCAGAAAACTGCTACAATTCCAAAGCCGCTTACTATATCCAGATCTCGCTCATCATTCAGTTTCATGTTCACAGTGCCCTTATTTACAACCTTGAAGAAGTGAGTTGATAATCTCACGATGACTCAAAAAATTCTGAATGACTCATTTGAAAGGGGAAAAAAGCACACTGTCATAACGGAGTGCTTCACCTTATTTGTGGCAGGGAGTATCTTCAACATAAACTATCACCAGTTCATTAAAAGAGTTTTCATTGTTTGATCAGTTATGCAAGAAAAAGCTCAATGTTTTGGAGTGCAGAATATTCAAGACACATGACAGGACCATGGCGGGAGAATGAGTAATTAAATAATTGAATGACTTCTGTATGGAATGAGACCATTTGACCCGTCAAGTCCATGCTGTCTCTCTGCAGGAGCAATCCAGCAATGCCACTGCCTTGCCTTTCCTCTATAACCCTGCAAGCCCTTTTGCATCCAATGCATATCTAATTCAATTTTGAATCATATGCACATATATCGAAATATTAAGGGATGGAATGGGTTTTGGCCTTAAAAGCAATATGGATGATGGTGCTGTTGTAGCCCATGTTGCAACCCAGCCCACAATTAGAAAAGGTTTCACCTGACATTACTCAAGTGCAGGATGGACAAGTGAGCAGGAACAAACTCATGGAATGCTGGAGAAACTCAGCAGGTCTGACAGCATCTGTGGAGACAGAGAGAACCTCTAAGGGGGAAAAGCCATTGATATATGGAACTGTCAGTGAGACCAAGAGATGAGCATTGATCTTCCATCCATAGTGGAGCAAAGCCATGTGCACTTTTGATGCATTCACAATTTTATCAAAACTTTTCTCCTACTGTTTACTTGCCCAGTTTGACTGTGAGTACATTAACAAGTAGTTGGAAACAACTTCAGTTGCAGTACACTGTAGAGGGCTTGATGTTCTTTGCAGGGCCAATACATAAATATTCTTGGAGTCGTAGAAATTGGACGCTCACCTCTGTGCAACTGAAAACATGAAAACCAACAATAGCTTAAATAAAAAGGACAAAACTCGCAAATATTTAACAGTGAGAATGAACTTCCTATTGCCACAACTTAATATAAAGACTAAGATTAATTGAGGGATCGGTAAGTTCAACTTTGACATCATTTGATTTTAAATAGTTTTTGCAGAGGGTGAGGGAAAATTGCACATTTCTGTTGTTTATAACTAAGTCACTTTCTGTGCTGAAGGTGCTGACTTTACCCTGAATTTGACTTGGTGAGCAGCTACCATCCTCCAGACTCTCATTCAGATGCATATTCCACATGCAAATGTTTGGATGCAGATATACCCGAAGCTATTAGTTCAACTTCAGTAACTGCTGGTTACAACATGAAACCGTCAGATCTTTGTTAAACTGTACACAGGCCTCAGGTCAACAAACATTCCTGTGTCCTGTGGCAGAATCCTACACATGGAAGCTTTCAACAAATTCCTCTTCTCACTAGTTTTGACATTAAGAAAAGAAGTAATGTTCTCTCATAATCTCATCAGTGGTCCCTACAGATGAGGATGAGTCTCTTCCACTCTCAGGGTGAGTCCGGAGATGGCTACATAGACTGATGAGGTTTCCGCAGGCTCTATTACACTTCGGGCAAAACATGGTGGTGGGAAGGGTGGATGGAGCATTGGTGTGGTAGTATGCTCCTTACTCTGTTTTCTCCTGGCTTCCACTTTTTCCTGACAACAAGTCTCAAGATGTTTGACGCCTTCTCCAATGCTCCTCCTCCAATTTGGACAGTCTTGGGCCAATGATTCCCAGTTGTCTGTGGGAATGCCGCACTCACTAAAGTCGAATTGATAGCTTTGGATATATCTGCATCCAAAAATTTGCATGTGGAATATGCATCTGAATGAGAGTCTGGAGGATGGTAGCTGCTCACCAAGTCAAATTCAGGGCAAGGTCAGCACCTTCAGCACAGAAAGCAAGTTAATTATAAACAACATAAATTTGCAAGTGAGGCCTTGATGGTATCCCTGAAGCGTTCCCTCACAACATTAGAAAGAGTGCCCACACCAATTCTATTAATATAAGAATTCTCACGCGACCAGAATTACACTTCAGAATCCCAGGTTGTCCTTTTGGTAGAGGGTCTCAGCTAATATACAATCATATCAGGCTTTTTTACTTCCATCATGGGATGTGAGCATTTGCTGCCCACCCCAAACTGCTCTTGACAAATTGGTGGTGAGCTGTTTCGTTGAACTGCAATTACCATTTGGAGCAATGCATGCCATGAGCTGCATTATGCAAATGCAAAACATCAGCAGGTGAGACCCATCTGCTTAATATCTACGCAGTTTCCAACAGGCGGGCAGGTTTAAAATGGACCCTAGTGTTTACCTGCTTTCAACAATGTCTGAGTACATCCACAACCACCCAACTGCCAAAACGAATCCTCATTCCCACCTGCAATCAGCATGTACTCACATCAGGGTGGTAAAAACAAGGACTGCAGATGCTGGGAACCAGAGTCTAGCTTAGAGTGCTGCTGGAAAAGCACAGCAGGTCAGGCAGCATCCGAGGAGCAGAAAAATTGACGTTTCGGGCAAAAGTACTTCATCATCTATTCCTGATGAAGGGCTTTTGCCTGAAACGTCAATTTTCCTACCCCTCGGATGCTGCCTGACCTGCTGTGCTTTTCCAGCACCACTCTAGAGTCATAGAGTCATTGAGATGTACAGCATGGAAACAGACCCTTCGGTCCAACCCGTCCATGCCGACCAGATATCCTAACCCAATCTAGTCCCACGTGCCAGCACCCGGCCCATATCCTTTCAAACCCTTCAAACCTTTCCTATTCATATACCCATCCAAATGCCTCTTAAATGTTGCAATTGTACCAGTCTCCACCACATCCTCTGGCAGCTCATTCCATACACGTACCACCCTCTGCGTGAAAAAATTGTCCGTTAGGTCTCTTTTATATCTTTCCCCTCTCACCCTACACCTATGCCCTCTAGTTCTGGACTCCCCAACCCCAGGGGAAAGACTTTGTCTATTTATCCTATCCATGCCCCTCATAATTTTGTATGATTTGGACTACAATCGAGCCCTCCACAATCACCTGATGAAGGAGCATCGTTCCGAAAGCTAGTGTGCTTCCAATTAAACCTGTTGGA
Organism: Chiloscyllium plagiosum; assembly: GCF_004010195.1. Taxonomy (NCBI): domain Eukaryota; kingdom Metazoa; phylum Chordata; class Chondrichthyes; order Orectolobiformes; family Hemiscylliidae; genus Chiloscyllium; species Chiloscyllium plagiosum. The sequence goes on along the minus strand of NC_057715.1, from coordinate 104,635,776 downwards.
CTATAACCTGGTGTTGTGTGATTTTTAACATAATTTTGTAAACCTCTATAAGGTCACCCCTCAGCCT
>NC_057715.1:104537663-104635344 GCF_004010195.1 Chiloscyllium plagiosum | reverse complement strand
TAGAGGGCCCAGCACCAATCCTTGTGGCACTCCACTGGTCACAGGCTTCCAGTCTGAAAAACAACCCTCCACCACCACCCTCTGTCTTCTACCTTTGAGCCAGTTCTGTATCCTAATGGCTAGATCTCCCTGTATTCCATGAAACCTAACATCAGCTTAACAATTTATTTGCACCTCAAGTAAGTTCCTGGCATGTTTAAACAATAAGATTGACACCACTGCATTGAAAATGAATTGCAAACAAGGCATGACTTTACAGCTTTCATTTACCAAACTGCATTGCACAAAAGGACATTTATGCAACTTGAGCAGCACAGTGGCTCAGTGGTTAGCACTGCTGCCTCACAGTGCCAGGGACCCCGGTTTGATTCCATCCTTTAGGTGACAGTCTGTGTGGAGTTTGTACATTCTCCCCGTGACTGCGTGGGTTTCCTCTAGGTGCTCCAGTTTCCTCTCACAGTCCAAAGTCCAGGTTAGGTGGATTGGCCATGCTAAATTGCCCACAGTGTCCAGAGATGTGTGGGTTGGGTGGATTAACCATGGGAAATGTAGGGATAGGGTAGAGGTCTGGTAGGATGCCCTTCAGAGGTCGGTGCAGACTTGATGGGCCAAGCAGCCTTTTTCTGCACGATAGGGATTCTACGATGTAGGGAGAAATTATACTGTCAGGGATGGATTGAACAGGCTTAAACTCTTTTCTCTGGAGAAAGTGGAGAGGTGACTAAAAAGAAGTTTTGGAAAGTGTATTGAGTCTGTTTCCACTGCACTTTTAGTGCATCCAGCCAAGAAAAGAAAACTGTTACAAAATTCTTCCTTAACTCCACCCTAGAGTGTATCTTAAATCTCTGTCCTCTTCTTACAATCCCTTCTACCAGTGGAAACAAAGTGTCCCCATCAACTCCATCAACACACCTCATCATTTCAATTACATTTCCTGACTCATCTCTACTCCAAAAAGCAAAGGCACCTACACGTCTGGTCTCTCCACCTAACTTACATCCTCAACTGTGGTACCATATTGGTACATCTCCTCAGTGGCCTTGACATTCCCATGATGTGCAGTGCCCAGAATTAAACAAAATCTTTCAGCTAAAGTTTAACAAGTGATTGATGAACTTTTGTCACAACTTCCTTGATTCTGTGCTCTGTGTCTTCGCTAATAAAGCTCAGGAGCTTGTATTCTATCTTAACAACTTGTCCTGTCATCTTCAAAGGTTTATACATGACCCCAGGTTTCTTTGTTCCTGCACCTATTCTTGTTTTTACGTGGTCAAAAGTCATAAAGAGAAACTATACAATTATATTAATGAGCACATACAAAGGACAGTGAATGTGTTCTATGTTATCCATCACGTGCATAACAGCCTGAAGCCTGAAATCAAGTAAAAGAAAATTACAATATGTCATTAAGCAGTCTGACATTTGATTTCTTTTGTGGCCATTAGTTTTTTTTTTACTCTCTTTTGAACATCTCATTAGTGTGCTCATCAAAGTACAAGATATCAATGATCAGGATGAAGCTTCTCTCTATTTCCAGCGTTCAATTTCAACTAGACTCAGGGCATAAACTAGGGGATAGCTAGCCTCATCAATGTAAAAAGTGTAAGAAATACAGGAGATAAGTCAAAACATCCAGGTAAATAGCATCAAGCTTAAGCAATATCCAAGCAAGCCTTTTGAGGTGGTTATGTGCTAAGAAGGGGGAATGGTTGTGTGGAGAGGGAGTTGCTGACTGCAGTAATTTGAAGAGATAGAATCAGCCTCATAGCAGCTACACTTCTTTGCCTTTAAGCCTTTTACTGATGATCGGGATTAAGCAGCCTTGAACATGGGCATGTATAGTATCAAAGTGGCTTGAACAAATACTGAAGGTGGAAATCCATGATACATATAGAATAGAGTCCCTACAGTGTGGAAGCAGGTCATTTGGCCCATCAAGTCCACATCAATCCTTCTAAGGGCATCCCACCCAGACCCACCCCTATCCTGTAACCCTGCATTTCCCATTGGCTCGCCCACCTGGCCTGCACATCCCTGGACACTATGGGCAATTTAGCATGGCCAATCCACCCTAACCTGCACATCTTTGGACTGTGGGAGGAAACCAGAGCAAGTGAAGGGAACCCTGCAGACATAGGGAGAATGTGCATACTCCACACAGACAGCCACCCAAGGATTGATTCAAACCCAGGTCCCTGGTGGTGTGAGGCAGCAGTGCTAACCACTGAGCCACCATGCCACCCTAATACAGCTAATCAATCAAGTATGATTTTCAATGGAAACTCTTGGAAGATATTGTCAAAGAGCTGAGAATGTGTGTTGTTGTATCCAAGATTTGGCATTGTGGGGATGCAATCAGTTGTGCTAAATCCTTGAATTAAAATTTTCAAGCTATTAAGTGGAACAGATGGGGTAGATAGAAACTATCTCCATTAATTGAGGAGACTCGAACCAGGAAACATAGTTTAAAAGTTCTGTTCATTAGTCTCTTCATCTTGTGCAAAAATAGCAACAGAAATTTTACAGCAGCACATAGATATGAATTATTCCATGACATTCTTAAACGTGATAGTCAGCGGTTCATCAAAACAAATATTGCACCAACCTTTAAATAGCCACGTAAATTACACTGACATGAACACACACGTATCACTCTTCTCACCTCCATTGTGGCTTCCTATTTTGTCTGCATTATGTTCCACTGGATGCAGTAATGGTACAACCGTACCTTGGTCAGGTTTTGTGTAAGTTAGAATAAGTTTATCAATGTTGCTGAAAAACTGAGGCGGAATTCCTTCCGATGTCTGTTGAGTGAAAGAGTAAAATAACAATAAATTAGATTACGATATCTGATACTGAAGTGTAAGTCAGCTGGGGTGCTCAATCTCTCCAGGTTGGCTGTTAACTAACAGAACGCAGCAGCTCCCAAATCAATTTCTTTAAACATCTAGAAACATAAGGATCAATGATTGTATGGGAACATAAACTCCACGCATCCTTCCAAATCATATATCACTCCAGTTTGGATATAGAATCCCTAAAGAGGGAAAAGAGGCCATTTGGCCCATCAAGTTCACACTGACCCTCTGAAGAGCATCCCATTCAGACCCACCCCCAAACCCTATCCCTGTAACTTTGCATTTCCCATGGTTAAACCAACCACCCTGCACATCTCTCAACACTGCAGGCAATTTAGCATGGTCATTCCGCCTAACCTGCACATCTTTGGACTGTGGGAAGAAACTGGAGCACCCAAAAGGAACCTACACAGACATAGGGAGAATGCGCGAACTCCACAGACAGTCGGCTGAGACTGGAATTAAACCCAGGTCCATGTGAGGCAGCAGTGCTAACTACTGAGCCACTGTGCCATCCATATATGTCACTGTTCTGTCATAGTCTGTGAGTCAAAATCCCAGAAACCTCTACTTAACATCAACCCCAGAGAGCTGTCAGAGCTTAGTCATTGTGCGTTTAAAGTTGTGATTGACTTATCTCTAAATGCCAACAATGTAAAGGAATGTGGGGAAAAGACATTGAAGTGAATGATCAGCCATGATTGTTTTGAATGGCAGAAGAGGATTCAACAGGCTGAATGACCTACTTCTGTTATTATGTTCCCCTCGAACATATCTTCAACACCATAGACTGCAGTGGTTCAAACAGAAGCATAATGGTGATGGGTAATAAATGCCAGATTTACCAGAGATACTCATACTAGAGGTTATTTTAAATGTCAGAGAGACTACCAAGAATCACATATATGCGATACTGATCATACATTATAGAGTAAATCAGTATGGCCCAGTATATTGCTATGTCCTGAGATATTGCATTCTGTATATTGTTTGGTAACTTACCATTTTCTTACAGCAAGCAAGTGAGATAAATATATCGTGCCAGAACACAGTCTACTATTTACATTCGGAAGATATTCACTTGGCACTTGAATTTAAGAACAGTTTTAATGACTTAATCTCTTTTAGTTCAAAACAGGAAAAGAATCTGCAAAGCTATTCTCAGGGTGCGCTGTTGAAAAGTTATTTAACTCTCCTCTGGAACCAGTTGTTGTGGAATTCAGTTTTTATTTCTTCTTGGCTAAATCTGTCCTCACGTGCAATAACAAATCTCTTAAGATTTCTGTACTCCACCAATTCAAGCCTTCTACAACTCCTTGATCTTCATCACTATACCTTTCGTGGCCATTCTTCCAAACACCTTTCCCTAATTTCTGGAATTCCGTCTCTTGGCCTCTCCACATCTCTGCCTCCATCTCTTCTTCAAAACATACTTGCTTGATCAAGCTTTTAATCACTAATCTAATGTCTCCTTCAGTGCCTTATCCAGGTTGATACTTGTTGAGCTTCTCACTGAGGTAAGTGTTGGTTGCAAGTCCTCTGCACCCTTTTTTACCTGTTGCCATGGAATCCCTAAGTGTTGGAAGCAGGCCATTTGCCCCATTGAGTCCACACTAACCTGTGAAGAGCATCCCACCCAGGTCCATCACTCTAACCCTGTATTTCTCATAGTTACCCACCTAACCTGCACATCCCTGGATAATTTATCATGATCAATCCACCTAACCTGCACAGCTTTGGACTGTGGGAGGAAACCAGAGCACCTGGAGGAAACCCACATGGACACAGTGAAAACAAGCAAACTCAACATAGTCACGTAAGGGTGGACTTGAACCCTGACCCCTGGCACTATGAGGCAGCAGTGCTAACCACTGAACTACCATGTTGCTGTCTGGGATCCTGTCTTTAAAAGGTGTCCCCATTAAATGAAAATCCAATTTTCTGGAAGCCACAGCAATCATGGCCATTTCAAAGGGTTGAGTGGAATTTAATGGGGCCCTTTCAAATGTGTTGGGAGGTGAGGTGAGCAGGGAATCAAGAAGGCAGATGGGGGATGGTGTGCCCATCATCTTCCCAATGCTTCAGAATTTTATCAGTGGTGGAGAAGATGAAGGACCACCCTTCCACACAAAGATCAATTGATCTCAAGCTACGAGAGTCTTTCCCCACTGTCACTGGCACCTTACCAGGAGTGGTGGGGGCAGTGAGAAATATGGTAGCCTGTATGGGCAAAACACCCACTCATGCTCTGTGTAAATTGGCTGCCAATTTTTGTACATTACAACAAATGTCTGTATTTAAAACTATCCCATTGATTATGAAGTGCTCTGGGAAACTCTGGGTGAAGAGCACAATGTGAATGCAAGTCTTCCTTTCTTCTTTCTACATATGCAGAGAATGTCCAGAGAGAGTCTGCAACAACCATTTAATAAATGTTGGATGCTGGCACATGCACTTGATTTTGCTGATAGATAAGGACAACTCCATCTCAGCCAATTGGGGATTCTAAGTCAATCTAGTAGATGATGAGTTATTGCTTGTGCTCCTGTCCCTTTAAGAAATGGGATCTCATCTCCAAGACGTCTTGATCAATTGTTAAGGTAGGCAGCCCTGCAGTCTCAGCAGTGCTACAGGGAGAAACCAAGAAAGGTGCCAAAGACACCACCTTCAGACCAAGGTAAAGAGGATCAGAGTCACTGGGTTAGATGGGCAGGCTCCAAATGTTTGTGAGGCCAGGGGCAGGTGCTTGGTGGGTGCAAGAGGCTGTTACTGCCAACAGAGTGCCTGTGCCCCAAGACCTGAGCGAGATATCAGCTTTCACCAGCTGGTCTCCTCCTAAATAGCACAAACCCAACCGCTGTTGGTAAATTGCCATGGTGGCAGGAAGAGAACCTGAACCAGCAAAGCAAGTGGTGAGTCCAGAACCAGGGCTCACAGTCTAAGGACACAGGGTAGGTCATTTCAAACTGAGATGAGGAGAAATTTCTTCATCCAGAGAGTGTGGAATTCACAGGAAGTGGTTGAGGCCAAAACATTAAATGTTTTCAAAAAGGAGTTAAATGCAGCTCTTAAAACTATAGGGATCAAAGGATATAGAGAGAAAGCAGGAATAGGGAACTGAATTGGATGATCAGCCATGATCATATTGAATGATGGAGCAGGCTTGAAGGGCTGAATGGCCTACTCCTGCTCCTGTTTCTATAATTTCCTCCAGCCCTATAATTCTCAAGAACATTTGGTGATCTTGGCTGGGAGGGGAACTGTATCCACTGTCCTTGCCCCTTCTGGGTGTTAAAGATTTGGAAGGTTCTGTCCAAGAAGGAGAAAGTGACGACTGCAGATGCTGGAGATCAGAGTCGAGAGTGTGGTGCTGGAGAAGCACAGTAGGTCAGGTAGCATCCAAGGATCAGGAGAATCGACATTTCAGGCATAAGACCTTCATCAGGAATTGTGTCCATCCAGGGATAGCGTGCTCATTGTCCAAGGAGCCTTGGTGAGTTGTTACAGTGTGTCTTGTAAATACATTACTGCCAAGTGCATATACCAATCTGTGACTCGACTAATCATTGAGTCATAGAGTCATGGAATATTCCATGGCACTGTTTGAAGAAGAACAGCAAAGTTCATCCGGAAACCAGGTCACCATTTAACCTTCCACCAACCTCTTTAAAAAGATGATCGGGCTATTTATCTCATTGTTATTCAGGGATCTTGCTCTGTGTAAATTGGCTGCCAACTTTTGTACATTATAACAAATGTCTGTATTTAAAACTATTCCATTGATTATGAAGTGCTCTGGGAAACTCTGGATGAAGAGCACAATGTAAATGCAAGTCTTCCTTTCTTCTTTCTACATATGCAAAGAATGTCCAGTGAGAGTCTGCAACAACCATTTAATAAATGTTGGATATTGGCACATGCACTTGATTTTGTCTGATAGGTAAGGACAACTCCATCTCAGCCAATTGGGGATTCTAAGACAATCTAGTAGATGATGAGCTATTGCTTGTGCTCCTGTCCCTTTAAGAAATGGGATCTCATCTCCACGGAAACACATTCTTTGGTCCAACCCGTCCATGCCGACCAGATATCCCAACCCAGTATAGTCCCACCTGCCAGCACCCGGTCCATATCCCTCCAAACCCTTCCTATTCATATACCCATCCTAATGCCTATTAAATGTTGCAATTGTACTAGTCTCCAAAACTTCCATACACATACCACCCTCTGCGTGAAAATGTTGCCCCTTAGGTCTCTTTTATATCTTTCCCCTCTCACCCTAAACCTATGCTCTCTAGTTCTGGACTCCCCACCCCAGGGAAAAGTCTATTTACCCTATCCATGCCCCTCATAATTTTGTAAACCTCTATAATGTCACCCCTCAGCCGCCGACGCTCCAGGGAAAACAGCCCGAGCCTGTTTAGCCTCTCTCTATAGCTCAAATCCTCCAACCCTGGCAATATCCTTATAAATCTTCTCGAGGGCAGTTTTCCCAGTTTTGGTTCAAGCTGCAGATAGTAGCATGGAGGACATCACCGGATCACCAAGTTTGGGTTTGTCATTGTAGCTGTAATGACTAGGTCAATGCTGGGTTGTTTTTCTATTTTCATTCCTTTTAGAATTGATACAGAGGGATTGCTATACAACTTCAGAGGTAATGTGACTGTTAGCCATATTCCTGTAGGTCTTAGTTACATATAGGTCAAACCAACTAAGTACAGCAAACTTTTTTCCCTACAGGACACTCAAGGACACTAGGTCTTTAGAACAATCATTTCGCTGTCATCATTAAACTGGCTTTTAATTCATTTAATTTTCATTAAATTAATTTTAAATTCCACCAGCTGCCATGGTGGGATTTATCCTCTTAGACTCATGCAACATGGAAACAGACCCTTCGGTCCAACCAGACCATGATCCCAAACTAAACTAGTCCCACTTGCCTGCACTTGGCCCATATCCCTCCAAACATTTCCTCCTTGTGAACTTATCCAAATGTCTTTTAAAGGTTGTAACCTGCATCCACCACTTTCTCTGGCAGTTCATTCTACATACAAACCACTTCCCATGTAAAAACATTGCCCCTCATGTCCATTTTAAATATTTCTCTTCTCACCTTAAAATTTGACCCCCAAGTTTTAAATTGCCCCACCCTAGGGAAAAGACCTTTGTCATTCACCTTATCTATACCCCTCATGATTTTATAAACTTCAATAAAGTCACCCCTCAACCTCCTACGCTCCAATGAAAAAAGTCCCAGCCTTTCCAGTCTATTTTTATATCTCAAACCCTCCATTCCCAGCAACATCCTGTTAAATCTTTTCTGAACCCTCTCCTGTTTAATAATGTCCTTCCTGTAACAGGATGACCAGAACTACACAAAGTACTCCAGTAGGGGTCTCACCAATGTCCTGTACTAACTCAATATGACAACCCAACGCCTATACTCAAAGATCTGACTAATGAAGGCAAGCATGCTAAACACCTTCTTAACCACCCTGTCTACCTGTGAAGCAAATTTCAAAGAATTATGTACCTGAACCCCTAGGTCTCTCTGTTCTACAACACTACTCAGGGCTCTAACATTAATTGTATAAGTCCTGCCCTTGTTTGTTTTACCAAAATGCAATACCCTCGCACTCCACCTGCCACTCCTTAGCCCATTGACCCAATTGATCAAGATCTGTTTGCAAAATTATATAGCCTTCCTCCCTGTCCACTATAGCACCAATTTTGGTGTCATCCGCAAACTTTGTAACCATGCTTCCTATATTCTCATCCTTCCCCAAGTACTAGCTTCAGCCTCTGGTTTACTAGACCAGTGTCACTGCCACATGACTGTAGGATGCCGCCAATGCTAACTGCCCTGGTAAGCGACTATACACTTCAGCAATGGGCCCAAATTGTGAGATGCTAGTACCAGTTAAAGCTGCATTGCACTGCTAAGGGACAGCCTGAACCACTTAAGAGGAAGTAATTTTATTCTGATCAGGAAAAGACAGAAGAATGGCACAAGATAGAAAATAGTAGGCTCCAAAGTTTTCTGTCTTGGCACTGAAGCAGGACCTCTCCACCTCTCCACCCCTCTCCACCCCAACCACCACCTGCCGAGCGCCAGTGCACGACTCGAGCACAGATGTCTCACCCCTGTCCAAACTAAGCAGTCCCTCCAGCTCCTGATGAAGAGTCATCAAGATTCAAAACATTAGCTTGCTGTCTCTCCATAGATCCTGACCCATTGTGATTTCCAGCATTTTTTGTTTTCAGTCCCTCTAGAACCCTGGGCCCTGGTTAGTAGTGACCTGCACTTGAGGCCTCATATCCCTGCTGAGGCCTCATATTCCTGCTGAGGCCTCAGAACCCTTTGGAAGCCTCAGATCCTTGCATAGGCCTCAAATCCCCAGAAATACCTCAGATCCCTGCGGAGGCTTCAGATTCCCACAGAGGCCTCAGATCCCTGCGGAGGCCTCAGATCCCCACAGAGGCCTCAGATCCCTGCGGAGGCCTCAGATCCCCACAGAAGCCTCAGATCCCTGTTGAGGCCTCTGAATCCTATGGAGGCCTCTGAACCCTGCAGAGGCCTCAGATCCCTGCAGATGCCTCAGAACCCTGTGGAGTTCTCATATCCCTGCTGAGGCCTCAGATCCCTGTGGAGGCTTCAGAACCCTGCAGAGGTCGCAGATCCCTGCAGAGGCCTCAGATCCCCGCAGATGCCTCAGAACCCTGTGGAGGTCAATGATGGCAGTCAAGCCCCAAGGGCTTTCAAAATGTTGTGACAAAACTTCAATGATCTCACATGAGATCAAGACCACGTATCTTCAAATGTCAATTCCCACCACTGAACCATTAGTGTTCACATACATTGTTTCATGCAGAATTTTTGAAGTCAAGACAAAACCATTTAACACCTCTGATACCTCATCCTGTAGACCTTGGTGGCTTTAACAAACACTATCAAACATAAATACTTGTACGATGATAGCAACAGTCAGTAAAAATCAACCAGCAACGAGCCCACAAATAATTGACAATGAACCCTTTAAATAGTAATAGTTGGGCCTGTATTTTGCCTTATTTCATTTATTTATTGTCACATGTACGTGTTACATGTATTATTACAAATATTGTGAAAAGTGTTGTATAATGTCAGCATTTTCTGGCATCATCTTAAAATACAGAAAATAAACCAGGACAGAGAATATAAAATTAAGGATATAAAGTTAAGAGTTCGACTTTATAGTCTTTTTTCTTAATTTCTTAGTTGTGGGCATGGATCCAGGCTCTTCCATCCTGATGCTGAGACCAACAACAGATCAAAGCAGTAGGCCAACCTTGAGATCCTTTGCCATGTCTTTGCCACTGGAGCCATTCTTTGCCTCCACTGACATCATCATTGTCATGAGACCACGTTGGGCCGATCTTGGCAGTGCAGCCTCCAATGATGATGTAGAGCCCTGAACGAGGCTCAAACTTGTCTCTGGGCCCACCATGCCATTGATGCTGCCAGGTCCCGTATTAGGCCCAAACCGCCTCCCAGCATGCCTCAGAAACTGTGGTAGTGAACTGCTTTCCTGAACTGCTACAATCATTTGCTTTAGGTAGACTCACCATGCCATTAAGTGGGGTGTTCCAGGATTTTGATCCAGCAACATTTAAGGAACAGCGATATTTTCCAAGTCAGGCTGGTGAGTGGTTCAGAGAGGAACTTGCAGGTGGTGGCGTTCCCATGTATTTGCTGCCATTGTTCTTTTAGACTGTAGTAGGTATGGAAGGTTCTGTCTAAGTAGCCTTGGTGAATTCCTGCAGTTCATCTTGTAGATAGTACACACTGCTGCAACTGAGCGTCATTGGAGGAGGGGGGTGTATGTTTGAAGATGTGGTGCTAATCAAGCAGGCTGCTTTGTCCTGGATGGTTTGCTATTGTAGTTTGGTGTTGTTGGAGCTTTACTCATCCAGGCAAATGCAAAGTATTCCATCACACTTCTGATTTGTGCCTTACATATGGTATGGCTTGGGGAAGTCAGAAGGTGAGTTACTTACTGCAAGATTCATAACATCTGACTTGCTTTTGTAACCAGAATATTACAGTTCAGTTTCTCAACAATGTTAATCCCCAGGATGTTGACGGTAGGAGATTCAGAGATGGTAAAGCCATTGAAGGTAAAAGGCTGTGGATGTGAGTTTGCTCGGTGAGCTGGAAGGTTCAGTTTCAGACGTTTCATCACTATATTTAGGGGAACAGATAGAAGGTTTTGTGCGAATGAGAGAGACTCACAATTGGTGTGTTGCCTCCTAGGTGCCGGGGTTTGTGATGTCTCTGATCATGTTTTCAGGATCCTTGAGGGGGAGGGGTAGCAGCCCCAAATCATGGTCCACATAGGCAGCAACTACATAGGTAGGAAGAAAGGTGGGGATCTAAGGTAGAAATTCAGGGAGCTAGGGTGGAAGCTTAGAGCTAGAACAAACAGAGTTGTTATTGCTGGTTTGTTGCCTGTGCCATGTGCTAGTGAAGTGAGGAACAGGGAGAGCGTGGAGCTGAACATGTGGCTGCAGGAGGGAGAGTTTTGGATTCTTGGAAAATTGGAGCTCTTTCTGGGGAAGTTGGGATCTCCACAAACAGGATGGCCTTCACCTGAACGAGAGGGGTACCAATATCCTGGGTGGAGAATTTGCTCACACTCTTCGGGGGGGGATTTAAACGAATGCAGCAGGGGGGTGGGAACCTGAATTGCAGTTCCAGTGTACAGGAGGTTGAGGGTAATGAGGTCAAGGATAGGTTTACAAGGTTGCAAGAGGGCACTGGCAATCAGGATGTTGGTGCCAGGAACATCGGACTAAGGTGGGTGAACTTGCAGCGTGGTTTGGTACCTGGGATTTCGATGTTGTGGCCATTTCAGAGACATGGCTAGAGGAGGGACAGGAATGATTGTTGCAGATTCCGAGATTTAGATGTTTCAGCAAGAACAGAGATGATGGTAAAAGGGGGGAAGGTGTGGCATTGTTAATCCGGGGCAGTATTAGATTACTTACAGTGTGGAAACAGGCCCTTCGGCCCAACAAGTCCACACCGCCCCGCCGAAGTGCAACCCACCCATACCCCTACATGTACCCCTTACCTAACACTACGGGCAATTTAGCATGGCCAATTCACCTGACCTGCACATCTTTGGACTGTGGGAGGAAACCGGAGTACCCGGAGGAAACCCACGCAGACATGGGGAGAACGTGCAAACTCCACACAATCAGTCGCCTGAGGCGGCTAACCACTGTGCCACCATGCCGCCCACTATTACAGCAGCTGAGAGAACATGTGAGAACTCATTCACTGAGGTAGTTTGGGCTGAGGTTAGAAACAGAAAAGGAGAGGTCACCCTGTTGGGAGTTTTCTATAGGCCTCCAAAGTGTTCTAGGAAATAGAGGAAAGGATAGCAAAGATGATTCCCGATAGCAGTGAGAGTAACAGGGTAGTTATTATGGGGGACTTTAAATTCCCCAATATTGACTGGGAATACTGTAGTTCAAGTAGTTTAAATGGGTCAGTTTTTGTTCAATGTGTGCACAGTATGTAGACAGGCCAACAAGGGGCAATGCCATATTGGATTTGGTACTGGGGAATGAACCCGGCCAGGTGTTAGATTTGAAGGTTGGTGAGCACTTTGGCAATAGTGACTATAATTCGGTTATATTTACAATAGCAATGGGCAGGAATAGGTATATATTGCAGGGAAAGCGGTATAACCGGGGGAAAGGCAAGTATGATGCGATTAGGCAAGATTTGGGATGCATAGGATGGGAAAGAAAACTGCAGGGGATGGACACACTTGAAATGTGGAGCTTATTCAAGGAATAGCTACTGCAGGTCTTTGATAAGTATTTCCCTATCAGGCAAAGACTTAGTTGTCGAGAGAGGAAGCCATAGTTTATTTAAAAAGTTGAAGGCCTTGTCAAGAGGAAGAAGAAGGAAGAGGATGAGGCATGAAGGCTCAGTTAGGGGGCTTAAGAGTAATAAGTTAACCAGAAAAGACCTAAAGAGAGGACTAAGAAGAGCCAGGAGGGGACATGAGAAGTTTTTGGTGGATAGAATCAAGGAAAACCCTAAGGCCTTCTATAGAAAAATCAGGAAAAAAAGAATGACTGAGTAAGATTAGGACCAATCAAAGATAGTATGGAAAGTTGTGTGTGAAATCTGAGGACATAGGGAAAGCGCTTAATGAATACTTTTCATCAATATTCACATTGGAAAAGGGCAATGTTAGTGAGAATACAGAGACACAGGCTACAAGATTAGATGAGATCGAGGTTGACAAAGAGGAGGTTTTAGCAATTTTGGAAGATCTGAAAATAGATAAGGCCCCAGGGCTGGATGGGATTTATCCTCTGATTCTATGGGAAGCCAGGGAGGAGATTGCGAAGCCTTTGGTTTTGAACTTCATGTCATCATTGTCGACAGGTGTAGTGCCAGAAGACTGGAGGACAGCAAGTGTTGTTCCCTTGTTTAAGAAGGGGAGTCGGGACAGGCCTGGTAATTATAGGCCAGTGAGTCTTACTTCGGTTGTGGGTAAGGTGTTGGAAAAGATTATAAGAGATAAGATTTATAATCATCTGGAGAGGAATAATTTGATTAGGGATAGTCAACACGGTTTTGTGAAGGATAGGTTGTGCCTCACTAACCTTAATGAGTTCTTTGAGAAGGTGACAAAACAGGTGGATAAAGGTAAAGCAATTGATGTGGTGTATATGGACTTCAGTAAGGCGTTTGATAAGGTTTCACACAGTAGGCTATTGCACAAAATACGGAGTTTCGGGATTGAAGGTGATTTTGTGGTTTGGATCAGAAATTGGCTAGCTGAAAGAAGACGGAGGGTGATGGTTGATGGGAAATGTCCACCCTTGAGTTCAGTTACCAGTGGTGTGCCACAAGGATCTGTTTTGGGGCCACTGGTGTTTGCCATTTTTATAACTGATCTGGATGTGGGTGTAGGAGGATGAGTTAGTAAATTTGCGGATGACACTAAGGTAGGCAGAGTTGTGGATAGTGTCGAAGTTTGTTGTGGGTTACAGAGGGACATAGATAAGATGTAGAGCTGGCTGAGAAGTGGTAAATGGAGTTTAATGTGGAAAAGTGTGAGGTAGTTCACTTCGGAAGAAGTGACAGGAATGGAGAGTACTGGGCTAATTGTAAAATTCTTGGCAGTGTAAATAAACTGCGAGATCTCAGTGTCCTGGTGCATAAATCCCTGATAGTTGCCACCCAGGTGGATAGTGTTGGTAAAAAGTCATGTGGTGTGTCAGCATTTATTGGTAAGGGGATTGGGTTTCAGAGCCACAAGATCATGCTTCAACTGTACAAGACACTGGTAAGGCCGCACCTGGAGTAATGTTTACAGTTTTGGGCACCACATTATAGAAAGGATGTGGAAGCTTTGGAAAGGGTTCAGAGGAGATTTATTAGGATGTTGTCTGGTATGGAAAGAAGGTCTTACGAGGAAAGGCTGAGGGAACTGAGGCTGTTTTCATTGTTGAGAAGAGGGTGGAGAGGTGACTTAATTGAGACGTATGAGATAATCAGAGGGTTAGATAGGATGGACAGTGAGAACCTTTTTCCTCAGATGGTGAAGGCTAATGTGAGGGGATATAGCTTTAAATTGAGGGCTGATAGATTTAGGACAGATATTAGGGGCAGTTTCTTCACTCAGAGAGTAGTAGGGGTGTGGAACGGCCTGCCTGCAACAGTGTGAGACTCACTGAGATTAAGGGCATTTAAATGGGCATTGAACATTTGTATGGATAATAATGGAACAGTGTATGGACATCAGAGTATTTTCAAAGGTTGGCGCAACATCAAGGGCCAAAGTGCCTGTACTGCGCTTTAACATTCTATGTTCATACTAGGTAAAAACATCATCAGTGAGCCTCGGTGAAGCGGTGATGTTATGCCCCCCTTCCTATTTATGTGTTTGGGTTTCTTTGGGTTGGTGATGTCATTTCTGGTTCTTTTTCTGAGAGGATGGTAGATGGGGTCCAAATTAATGTGTTTGTTGATAGTGTTCTGGTTGGAGTGCCATACTTCGAGGAATTCTCATGCGTGTCTCTGTTTGGCTTGTCCAAGTATAGGTGTGTAGTCTCAGTCAAAGTGATGATCTTCCTCATCCATATGTGAGGATACTAGTGATAGTGGTTCATTTCTTTTTGTGGCTAGTTGATGTTCATGAATCCTGGTGGTCAGTTCTCTGCCTGCCTGCAATGTACACACCAATGTAGTGTTTATTACAGTCATAGAGTCATAGAGATGTACAGCATGGAAACAGACCCTTAGGTCCAACTCATCTATGCTGACCAGATATCCCAACCTAATCTAGTCCCACCTGCCAACACCCAGCCTGTATCTTTCCAAACCCTTCCTATTCATATACTCATCCAGATGCCTCTTAAATGTTGCAATTGTACCAGCCTCCACCATTTCCTCTGGCAGCTCATTCCATACACGCTCCACCCTCTGTGTGAAAAGGTTGCCCCTTGGGTCTCTTTTATATTTTTCCCCTCTCACCCTAAGCCTATGGCCTCTAGTTCTGGACTCCCCGAGCCCAGAGAAAAGACCTTGGCTATTTATACTATCCATGCCCCTCATGATTTTATAAACCTCTATAAGGTCACCCCTCAGCTTCCAACACTCCAGGGAAAACAGCCCCAGCCTGTTCAGCCTCTCCTCGTAGTTCAAATCCTCCTCCCCTGGCAACATCCTTGTAAATCTTTTCTGAACCCTTTCAAGTTTCACAACATCCTCCTGATGGGAAGGAGACCAGAATTGCACGAAATGTTCCAACAGCTGCCTCACCAATGTCCTGTACAGTCGCAACATGACCTCTTAACTCCCGTACTCAATACTCTGACCAATAAAGGAAAGCATACCAAACGCCTTCTTCTCTGTCCTATCTACTTGCGACTCCACTTTCAAGGAGCTATGAACCTGCACTCCAAGGTCTCTTTGCTTAGCAACACTCCCTAGGACCTTACCATTAAGTGTACAAGTCCTACTAAGATTTGCTTTCCCAAAATGCAGCACCTTGTATTTATCTAAATTAAACTCCATCTGACACTCCACAGCCAATTGGTCCATCTGATCAAGATCCTGTTGTAATCTGAGGTAACCTTCTTCACTGTCCATTACACTTCCAATTTTGATGTCATCTGCAAACTTACTAACTGTACCTCTTATGCTCACATCCAAATCATTTATATAAATGATGAAAGGTAGTGGACCCAGCACCGATCCTTGTGGTACCCCACTGGTCACAGGCCTCCAGTCTGAAAAAATCCCTCCACCATCACCCTCTGTCTTCTACCTTTGAGTCAGTTCTGTATCCAAATGGTTAGTTCTCCCTGCATTCTGTGAGATCTAGTCTTGCTAACCAGTCTCCTATGGGGAACCTTGTCGAATGCCTTGCTAAGTCCTTGCAAGGTAAAGTGCTATTGTTAAATTTTCTGTTGTTGGAGATGGTCATTGCCTGGCACTTCTGTGGCACAACTGTTATTTGCTACTTGTCAGCCCAAACCTGTACATTGTCCAGGTCTTGCTGCATTTGGGCATGGACTGTGTCAGTATCTAAAGAACTGTGAATGGCACTCAACATTATACAATCATAACACAGTCCAACTTCTGAAACTATAATTGAGGGAAGGTCATGAACTATAAGCATTGGAAGTCCCCTGAGGATCTCCTGGAGTGATGGCCTGAAGCTGAATGACTAACCTCCAATACCTACAGCCATCTTTCTTTATGACTGTACCTAGATTTCTCCTTAATTCCTATGGGCTCCTGTTTTGCTAGGGCTACTTGATGGCACATTCAGTTAAATACAGCCTTTACATCAAGGGATGTCACTCCCATCTCACCTCTGGCATTCAGTTCTTTTGTCTATGAACTAAGACTCTAATAACATAAGGAGCTGAGTGGTCCTGGCAGAAATCCAACGTTATTGCTAAGCTGGTGCTCCTTGATAGCACTGCTGATGACATATTCCATCACTTCACTGTTGATTGAGACTAGACTGATGGCAAGGTAACTAGCTGGGTTGGATTTGCTGCATATGTGTTCATCCATGCATCATTAAGAGAGGGCATTAGCTGTAGCATCAAGCTCTGAAATATCAGCACCGTTGTCAAAGCAGTATTACATGGGGATTGACTGAATGATCTGCCTATTATACGCTCACTCACTGACTATTGGCTAACCCCTCAGCAAAATGGCATTGAGTGCAGTTCACACCAAATGTGCATGACTCTCCCACTGGCATTAAACATCCAAACTTTTCAGCAACTGAGTCTACGATAAGAGACTGAATTAAAGTCCTGAAATTATTTTGTTCTGGTCTGAATAGAGCGCGACTTCCTCTGAATAACAAAAAGTACAATTAATCTCTGTCCCTCCATATTTTATAAAGCTTTAAGGTTTTCATGAAGACCTTTAGCTCGGGTTGTGGATGAGGTAGTTGGTTAGCTCGCCGAGTTAACCAACTGTCCCGTTTTAGAAAGCCTTCCCTTAAAATTATTGAACCTGTTGTCACTGCTGTGAGAAACTAAATTCCACAAAAGCAGACGATATCTTTCTCGGACATCTACTGTAATTTAGGAGGATAGTCACTAGAACAGTTTTGTTGTAGATGAATAAATTAGACTATGAAACAGAAAGTAATTTCTTTGAGACAATAAGTTGTTTTTATTAATGGGATGTGGGTATCACTGGTTGAACCAGCATTTATTGCCACGTTGCTGTTGGTCTGGAGTCACCAAACCAGGTAAAGAAAATGATGGGTGTTTTCTGATAATTAGCAATGATTACATGGTCATCATCAAGCTCTTAATTCCAAACTGTTATCTGCCATGGTACCATGAATCCGTATTTCCAGAATACTGCCTTGGTCTCTGAATTAATAATCATCCAGTGATAATGTCACTAGGCCAACACCTACCCACTAAATTTGCAACTCAATTGAGCAAAACAATGGAAAGGATTTAACACAATTCCATTTTGAAAGCTTTGGCCTTGAAATTAAGCTGTGAAGACATCAATAACATTTCTAACATTCATTTCAGTTCACTGAATCTTTAACCTGTCATTTAAAGGCCCTTACAGTTTTAATTGGACCAGTTTTTCTTTATTAAAAGTTGATCACGTAGAAAAAGACTAGGGGCTGGACAGTTATAAATTGAAATAACATTTATTGCTGACATATATCTTGAATCTACAAAAATTCAACAATATTACCGATACACTTCTAAATTTGTTTTTCAAAAAAACAAGAAAAATGCAAATCTGAATAAGAAATGAATGTGTGATTTTATCAGTCAGCCACTAAAAACGAAGGTATGAAATGAGAGCTTTTAAAATTTCTGATGTTTAGTGATTTACGATATGAATCAGTGTGACTTTATGAGATTGCGCTGTGCTGCGTTCATTCATTCAGACTGCGGTAATTAAGTTTTTAATGCCTTTCGCCAAATTATAGCAAAGCAAAGATTAAATTGTACAATGAGACAGTAAATCATTGTGTTAATCAGGTAAGAGGTAGAAAAGGCATTTTGTATTTCTTTTCCCCTAAAATTAGATGTAGAGTAATGCTCAGCTGGTGAGGGTTGAGAGACAAGAGTCACTGTGAGTGCATTTGATATTTAACTAGTTTTTTTTAAGAAAGACTGGATAGGCTGGGACCTTTCTCACTGGAGCATAGGAAGTTGAGAGGTGACCTTTTATTGAAGTTCATAAAATCATGTAGGGTATAGATAGAGTTAATAGTAGGTGTTTTTTTCCCCGAGGATGGAGGAATTTCAAGAGTAGGGGGCACACTTTTAAGGTGAGAGGGTAGAGATTTAAAAAGTCATGGGGGCAAATGTTTTACACAAAGGGTGGTTCACGAGTGGAATGAACTTCCTGAGGTAGTGGTGAATGTTGGATGAGTACATGAATGGGAAAGTTTTGGCAGGATATGGGCCAGGAGCAGGCAGGTGGGACTAGTTCAGTTTGGGATCATGTTTGGCATGGACTGATTGGACTGAGGGGTCTGTTACCATGCTGTACGACCCAATGGTTCTAATGATATAAAGGACATGATCTCATTGAATGATGGAACAAACAATGATTTGGATGGCCTACTTCTGATCCTGTAGGCGAAAGTGAGGACTGCAGATGCTGGAGATCAGAGTCAAGATTAGAGTGGTGCTGGAAAAGCACAGCAGGTCAGCCAGCATCCAAGGAGCAAGTAATTCGACATTTCAGGCAGGAGCCCTTCCTGAGGAATGATCAGGGCATTCCTGAGGAAGGGCTTTTGCCTGCTCTTCAGATGCTGCCTGACCTGCTGTGCTTTTCCAGCACCACTCTACTTCTGATTCTATGTCTTATGGTCTTATTACATAAAGAGAACAAAACGGAATCTCCCAAAAGTATGAACATGAACATAGTACTGTGGTATCAGTCTCTATTCATTGCTTCTGGCGCAGGCTGCTCACAAAGCTTGCGCTGCCTGATAATTTGAGTGATGAGGCTTGACTTGGCAGGCAATAGGTCCTCAACACTAAATTCTAAGATTTTAGAGAGTACACTCTATCTCGCAGAGAGTTGCTCATTGCAACTCTCATATGCTCACTGTATCTATCACACTACTCAACCTACATACTGTGCTACTCAGTGTACCTATACTATGACTCTCTGTATCTATCAAGCTGCTCAGACACTATTCTTGTCAACACAAACTAGAACTGAAACCCTGTGCAGAACATCAACTCCTATGGCTTCCCGACCTCTCAAACATCACTCCCCCACACATCCACCAATGGACAGAAACCCACCAGTTGGTTGAAACCATGTCACTCACCCATTTCATGATGACCTGCTCAACCCACCTACTGTCCGTCTTTCATCTCAGCACCAAGTAAAGATAAACTTACTCCACAAGTTTGACCAACACAACTGTTTTGAATTAAAAGGACGTGAAATGCAAGAAATCATGAATGAGTTCCCATGCCAAAACTCACCTGGCGAATGGTGAACTACATCTGTGAGCTACCACAGTGAGAGTGGTCCTTGCTAAACAGGTTCAGGACGCTCTAGCCCCTGTATAACCAACTTCCATCACTGGGGCATCAGTACAAGCCTCTTATGCAGGGGTCTGTTCCCTCTACAGACCAGTAGAGGGCTCATATATAGGGGAAGGCAGCAGCATATCACTGGACTAGTAAGTCCCAGAGGCCCAGACAGTACTGTACTTCAGTTTAAAAGTTAGAATCATTGAATCCCTAAGCATGAAGCAGGCCACTCAGCCCATCAAGTCTACACCAACCTTCTGAAGGGCACAGCACCCAAACCCAGTAACCCTGCATGTTCCATGGCTAATTCGTCTAGCCTGCGCACTAGAGGGCAACTTAGCACGTCCAATCGACCTAACCTGCACACCTTTGGACTGTGGGAGAAAACTAGAGAAAACAGAGGAAACCCACACACATGGAGAAAATGTGCAAACTCCACACAGACAGTTATCAGAGGGTGGAATCAAACCTGGGTCCCTGGCACCATGAGGCAACAGTGCTTATCACTGAGGCACCGTGCCACCCTTTCTTGGTCATTTCTGAAGAAGTCATTGCAGACTCAAAATGTTAACTCTGTTTCTGTCTCCACAGATGCTGTTGGACCAGTTGATTACATCCAACACTCTCTGTATTTGTTTCACAGTGTCCGTGTGCTGCAGTGGAAGCTCAGAGTCACACGACGCAAAGACTGCTTTCTGCCAGCAACATTCAAACTGCTACCATCACAGCTGCAGATACCAGCATTCAGTCCAACAACTTTAGACTCCAGTCGTTTGCTAGAATTGTTTAGGCAACAGCTCTGAGGATTGGCAGTGGCTCTGTGGAGTACAAATTCTGTCATAGCAACAGAATTCCTGCGCACACCATACCAACTTCTGAAGTGGACTCTGTTTTTCTCTCTACCAGACCTGCTGAGTTTCACCAGCAATTTCTGTTTCTGCTTGTTTCAGATCTCCAGCAACCGCAGTTCTTTGTTTCATGCAAGTGACCAATGATGTGGGTTGTTTTCAAATTGTATCAGAAGACTGAGATAAGCTGCAGTCATACTGGGAATATAGGCATACCTCACAAGCCTGTTCCATTATTCCATGACATCATGATTCAATTCTATATACTTGCACTGACATATACCCCTTAATAACTTCTTGACGAGCAATATTAGTTTCGGTTTTCATGCATGGTGTCCCAAAAGAGTTCATCAGAAAGGAATGAGTAACTGGCCATCTATCTTATTGGTGTCCGCGGGATCTTGCTGTGCCACTTTGGCTGCCAAATTGGCCTGCGCAGCAACAATTACACTTACAAAGTACGAGTAGCAATTAAACATTTTAGAAAGCACAGGGGAGGTAAAAAGAATCTACAGAATGCTTTCTTCCTGTTATTATCAGCTAACCTCAAAGTTAAGTACAAACATCCTGCAGCAGAGTTTGAGATGCAGCCAAGTTCCCTTGGGGCTTTTAACTGTAGACTTGTATTAAAATCCCTCCCCACCACCACCATGACAGTATTTGTTCTCTGCGCACAAACAAAATGCACAAGTGTGAAACATCCGGTATGAATGTGGTGATAGTAAGGTTTGCCACAATCGCCAATTCTGACCTGCTAGGATGAATGCTAAGCTTGCAAAACAGCAGGAACTTGTAAAAGGGTGCAGAGAGTCAAACCGCCCTTAAACACAGTCTGTCAGTACTCATAGGAGAAGCTTGTAGCTCAGTGGGCAGTGTTCTTGTCTCTACGCCAATGGGGCTCTGGGTTTAACTCCAGGATCCCACTCCAAAGAAGGGATGGCCAAGGAAGGGATGTTCAAAACAGATTGATTATCAAAAAGCATCAGTTTGCAAACCCTTCCAATGTATGCTGATGGCAGGCAGCAAAAGGGGGAAAAGGTCCATGGTCAGCTATGGAAATTGGAGTCACTACCATCACTATCCATAGCTCCAGGCTACAACATGTATGTAAAAAATGTATGTTCCCACAGCAACTTGGATTCATAGAAACACAGAAAATAAGCCCTTTGGTACTTTATGCACCATTATTCAATATGATTAGATTCCCTACAGTGTGGAAAAAGGCCCTTCGGCTCAACAAGTCCACACTGACCCTCCGAAGGATTAACCCACACAGACCCATTTCCCACTGACTAATGCGCCTAACACAATGGGCAATTTAGCATGGCCAAATCACCTGACCTGCACATCTTTGGACTGTGGGAGGAAACCCATGCAGACACGGGGAGAATGTGCAAACTCCACACAGACAGTTGCCCGAGGCTAGAATTGAACCTGGGACCCTGGTGCTGTGAGGCAGCAGTGCTAACCACTGAGCCACCATGCCACCCCAAATATGATCATGGCTGATCATCCAACTCAGCACCCTGTTCCCACTTTCTCCCCCATACCCTTTGATCCCTATGTCTCAAAGAACTATACCCAACTCCTTCTTGAAAACATTCAATGTTTTGGCTTCAACCACTTTCTGCAGCAGGGAATTCCAGAAGCTCATCACAGGAAAGATACTACAATGATGTCTGTAATATCCCCAGTAATATGAAAGTTCTAAAATGAATCATAACCAGCTTTATAAGGTTGATCGATGGGATATACTGAATATTATGAATTTTCTGTAGAGGCTACTAACCCCTGCAATTGAAGAAAAATCTACACATCTTTCTTAATCAGAGCCCAAAACAACATGGACTCAGACAGATCATCTTCAGACCAGTATATTTAATTAATTTGGAAACTTGCCTATGTTTTGCTTTTTTTTGCAGGGTACTGGAGATATCTGCTCCCAAGGGCTGTCTTCATTTATTGATATAAAAGAATCAGAGCCTGATGAATTACTTCAAAAAAAGGACATTTCTCATCATTTCAGTGCTTAATAGCCTACCAGATCTTTAAACTGTGACCCCTTGTTGTGGAATATCCAACCATTGGGAACACACTTCGTACATTTAACCTGTCTAGTCTGGTTCAAATTTCTTAGGTTTCTATGACATTCCCTCTCCCCACCTCATTCTCCTACACTCCAGTGAACATAATTGAGCCAGTCTCTCTTCATATGTCAGCCCTACCATCCCAGGTATCAAGCTGGTAAACCTTCATTCACTCCCAGAATAGAACCAGAACATTCATCCTGAAATAAGGAGACAAAAAACTGCACACACTGCTCCAGGTGTACCCCTTGAAGAGGGAGCTATTTTTGGTTAATTTGGCTGGATGGCTGGTGGGAATCAGGTTGGTGCATAGGTTTCTATCATAGGCATAGAGTCGTACAGCACGGAAACAAACCCTTCGCTCCATGCCGAACACAATTCCAAACTAAAGAAGACCCACCTGCCTATTCCTAGTCCATATCTCTCCAAACCTTTCCTATTCATGTACTTATTAAAGTGTCTTTTAAACATAACTGTGCTCGCATCCAATACTTCCTCAGGAAGTTCATTCCACATGCGAACCACCTCTGCATAAAAAAATTGCCACTCATGTCTTTTTGAAATTCTCTTCTTTCATCTTAAAAATATGCCCCCTAGACTTTAAATTTCCCATGTTCGGGAAAATACACGTACAATTAACCCTATCTATAACTCTCATGATTTTATAAACCTCTATAAGGTCACCTCTCAACCTCCTTTGCTCCACTGAAAAAAGTCCCGGCCTATCCAGCCTTCCTTTATAACACAAACTTTCAATATCCAGCAACATCCCGGTCAATCACTTTTGAACCCTCTCTAGCTTAATAATATCCTTCACTCTGTGTCAAATGTGATTGTTGATTATTCACACAGTTAACATATATATTTGAAACTTTGTATTGCTGTAGGTTTTTCAACAAGCAACCTTTTTTGATGGTGTATTTGCACTTTGCTCCTTTATGAAGTTTATGTTGCTTTATTAGTCTTGCTTTTCTGACATTCATCATTCATCTTGGCAGGTCACAGATTGCCTACTTCCTCGGTCTGATATTTAATTCCAAGGTCCGTTTCTTTCCCACTGCATATCACCCAACTCAAGGTTGAGTCTGTGGAATGGGCAAACTCCTTCAGGTCTGGGTTTAAGGGAGTTGCAATCGCTTATTAAAACAGACTGTAGATCCTTACCTGAACATGCCAATTTCCAGAATTTTCAAAAATCCGATAAGTATGAACAAACGTTTGATTCCTGGAGATGCAAAGAAATAATTAGAGTTATGTTAAAATCCAATCAAAATGGGGGAGTGGGACATGATGCATCTTCAAATCCCTGGAGCATATAATTGAGGTAATGTTAATAACTTGAGATTTCATACCAATATGGAGCAGAAACAGGCAATCCAGCTCTTCAAGCCTGCTCCACCATTCAATAAGATCATGGCTGCTCTGTGTTCCAAATTGCATCTACCTTCTTTGATTCCCTTATAAGTATCTGAACAAGAACCTATCTACCTCGAGCATAAAAGTATTCAGTGTCCCGACCTCCACCACCTCTGAGGTAGGCAGTTCCAAAGTTGCACCAGCTTTCAACAGAAATTATTTCCCCTTATCTCAGGGGTGACCCTAATCATAAAACAATGTGCTCACGTTCTCAATTGATCCACAATAAGAAACAACCTTCTGACATTGACCTTGTCAAAACTACTAACCATTATAAATTAAAGTCAAACCAACCCTCACTCTTCTAAACTTCAGTGAAAACAGGAGCTGTCCTGCCTATCCTCAAAAGACAACCCATGCAAGAGGCTGACCGTAAATCTAAGCCAAGGCTGGGCCCAGGGAGATAAGACTTTAAAATCTGGACATTTTTCTTTTCTTTTGGATAAGGAGTTTAAGATCTGTACATGTCTTGGGCTCTGTTTCTATAATTTCTTGTCTTTTTTTTAAAATCCTGGTATTGTTTATTCAAGATAGTGCCGTAGAATGGAGACTTTGTACAATTTTCACCGTACTTCTGTATTCTTATACTTGAGTACACGTGACAATAAAATCTAATTCTAATTCGAAACCAAAGCATTCCATTAGCCTTCTTAATTATTTATTACACCTGCATTCTGTATTTATGAGTCATGTACACCTGGATCCCTCTGCACCTCAGAATTTTGTAGATTTTCTCCATGTAAATAATACTTCTCCAACAACCTTTTCCGTCAGGCAGAAGATACAGAAGCTTGAACACACACCAGCAGGTTCAAGAACAGCTTCTTCCCTGCCATTATTTGACTGACAAATGGATTCTGTAACTTCAAATAATGTTGATCTTGTTAATGTTGTTCTTGCCTCACTCTGTCCACGTTTTTTCTCACCCTATGATCTGTACATCCATGCTTACTATTTCTGTCTGTAATTCTTGCAAAAAAAGCAAGAATTACTGTACTTAGCTACATGTGACCACAAATCAAATCAAAATCACTTTTCTTGTTTCTGCCAAAGTGCAGACTTTGACATTTTCTAGGAGAAAGTAAGGACTGCAGATGCTGGAGAGTCAGAGTACAAATATTTGGCACTGGAAAAGTACAGCAGGCCAGGCAGTATCCGAGGAGCAGGAGAGTCGCGTTTCTTTCCTGATGAAGGGCTTATGCCCAAAACATCGACTCTCCTGCTCCTCGGATGTTGCCTGACCTGCTGTGCTTTTCCAGCACCACCTTCTTCAACTTTGGCATTTCCCACATGACACTCCATCTGCCAGATTTTATGCACTTACTTTAACCTATTAAGTTCAGTCTGTTGATCAATTAGAAGAGGAATAGTGGCAGACTTTTTTTTAATTCTCTCATGGGATATGGGCATTGCAGACAGGGTGGTGAAGAAGGCATACAAGATGCTTGCCTTCATTAGCAGGGACTTTGAATATAGAAGAAAGGAAGTCTTTCTACAACTTGGTTAGGCCACAGACAAAATACTGGGCACAGTTCTGGTTAACACACTATCGGAAGGACATGATAGTGTGCATAGGATATTCACCACGATGTTGCCTGGAGGAGTTTGGGGTGGGGTGGGAAGGGATATAACATTATGAGAGGCATAATCAGGGTAGATCGGGAGAACATTTTCCTTAGGCAGATATGTCTAAGACCAAAGTGCTTACATTTCAGATGAGGAGTAAGTGGTTTAGAGATGATCTGAGAAAGATTTTTTTCACCCAAAGGATGGTAATATATGGAATGTGCTGCCTGAGAGGGAGATAGAGGCAGGTACTCTTGCAACATCTAAGGAAAATCTGGATGAGCACTTAAATAGCAAAGCATGCTAGGCTATGGAGCAAGTTCAGGTAAATGGAACTGGTGTAGTTTGATGTTTGTTGGTCAGGGCATAAATATGTTGAGCCAAAGGGCCAGATTCTACGTTGTATGATTCAATGATTAAATTGTGGATTGGTAAAAAATGCTGGCCTTGCCAATACCAGCTACTCCCCATGAAACAAGAAAGTAAACCAAAGTGCTTTAAATATTTATCAGCAGTTAAACACTTTTAGCAGTGAGAATTTTATCACCCTGTAAAGTTACTGACTACTGTTCTGTGAATCTGTTGTACATTTTACAGCATTTACACTGTGAAGGTTTCACATTTCCAACATTTTTGCAAGTTGGTCATTAGTATGAATTTTGCCTCCATGTGTCTTTTCTTTGGGTTCTATATTTTTTTTCTGGTTTATTAAGGAGCTACGTGAACTTAAAGTTGACATTGTTTGCATCAGTTCCTATGTGTAGCCTGCAGAAACAACAGATCTCCTGAGCTGGATGTGGTTCACACCTTGTTGCTACATTTGCCTTTACCCAATTTACTCTAAATTCTTTAACAGTTCTGCAGCCGCTCAGAAGAGCACCGAGAACCAAGCATTCTCCACAACTGTGTGCATGCACTTTCAACCACATTAAACCACTGACTTTGGGGCAGCAAAGTTATGCAAAAAAAAGCTATGGAAAATGAGAAGTTGAGGAGGGTTGACAAATGGTGACCTACACGGTAATCCATGCAGCCAGCTGTTGACAATCACGTCTCCAAATGGTCTGTATACAATGTTTAAAAGTCCACTCTTCAATTACTTCAGAGCCCATTGGATTGACTCTTTCTGGGTCTGAAATGCTTCAAACTGATTCAGCCTTAACTTACATCACACCGGAATGGCACACTGCCCATTAGCTTCTATCCACGATGTTTCTTTGACAATGTGAACAACATGCTATCCTAGAATAATTTTAAATAATAGATTTGATCTTCTGGTTAATCCAATTTCAAAAGCAACGGGATTAGAATATTAAGCTAAATAGATAATGCAAAGATTCTCCATTTATTCTTAGTGTCACATGTAGACCAGATCAGGCAACGACAGCAAACTTCCTTCCTAAAAAACATTAGTAAACCCATATTTTTCACAACTACCGATTTATGGTCAACATTAGAGGTTTTCTTAATTGCAGAGTTGAAGTAAGATAAAAGCAAAGTTTAAGAAGTGCTATAATGGACTGGAGAGTTAACTTTGTTCCTCTTTCCAGAGCTGTTGATTTTCTCCATCACTTCCTTTTTTTGTCTTTTCTAAGGAAATACAGTCTGTCACTGGAGTCAGTTCAGAAAAAGTTCACTAGGTTGATCCCAGTTATCGAGCAATTTTCTTATGGGAGAGATTAGATATGTTTGGCTTGTATTCATTGGAGTTTAGGAGAATAATTTGAGACCCCTTATTGAAACACTTGGTTTGACTTATTATTGTCACATGTACCTATGTACATTGGCAAGTTTTGTTTTGCATGCAGTACAGACAGATCATAATGTTTCAGTTAGAACAGAGAAGATGGTAAAAGAGGGGAGAGTGTGGCATTGTTGGTCAAGGACAGTATTACAGTTGCAGAAAGGATGTTTGGGGACTCGTCAACTGAGGTAGTATGGGCTGAGGTTAGAAACAGGAAAGGAGAGGTCACCCCGTTGAGAGTTTTCTATAGGCCTCCGAATAGTTCCAGAAATGTAAAGGAAATGATTCTCGATAGGAGTGAGAGAGACAGGGTAGTTGTCATGGGGGACTTCAACTTTCTAAATATTGACTGGCAACACTACAGTACGAGTACTATAGATGGGTCAGTTTTTGTCCAGTGTGTGCAGGAGAGCTTCCTGACACAGTGTTCAGACAGGCCAACAAGGGGCGAAGCCACATTAGATTTGGTACTGGGTAATGAGCCCGGCTAGGTGTTAGACTTGCAAGTAGGTGAGCACTTTGGTGATAGTGATCACAATTCTGTTATGTCTACTTTAGTGATAGAAAGGGATAGGTGTATACCTCTGGGCAAGAGTTACACTGGGCAAGAGTTACGATGCGATTAGGCAAGATTTAGGAAGCATAGGATGGGGAAGGAAACTGCAGGGGATGGGTACATTAGAAATGTGGAGCTTATTCAAGGAAAAGCTCCTGTGTGTCCAAGATAAGTATGTACCTGTCAGGCAGGGAGGAAGCTGTAGAGCACGGGAGCCGTGGTTTACGAAAGAAGTGGAATCTCTGGTCAAGAGGAAGAAGAAGGCTTATGTTAGGATGAGATGTCAAGGCTCATTTAGGGTGCTTGAGGGTTACAAGGTAGCCAGGAAAGACCTAAAGAGAGAGCTCAGAAGAGCTAGGAAGAGACATGAGATGTTGTTTGTGGATAGGATCAGGGTAAACCATAAGGTTTTCTATAGGTATTTAAGGAATAAAAGAATGATGAGAGTAAGATTAGGGCCAATCAAGGATAGTAGTGGGAAGTTGTGTGTGGAGTCAGAGGAGATAGGGGAAGCACTTAATGAATATTTTTCAACAGTATTCACTCTAGAAAATGACAATGTTGTCGAGGAGAATACTGAAATACAGGCTACTAGATTAGTTGTGATTGAGGCTCACAAGGAAGACGTATTAGAAATCCTGCAGAGTGTGAAAATAGATAAGTCTCCTGGACCAGATGGGATTTATCCTAGGATCCTCTGGGAAGCCAGGGAGGAGATTGCCTAGCCTTTGGCATTGATCTTTAAATTGTCATTGTCTACAGGAATAGTGCCAGAAGACTGGAGGATAGCAAATGTGGTTCCCCTGTTCAAGAAGGGGAGTAGAGACAACCCTGGTAATTATAGACCAGTGAGCCTTACTTCAGTTGTTGGTAAAGTGTTGGAAAAGGTTATAAGAGATAGGATTTATAATCATCTAGAAAAGAATAATATGATTAGAGATAGTCAGCATGGTTTTGTGAAGGGTAGGTCGCAAACCTTACAAACCTCACAAACCTTATTGAGTTCTTTGAGAAGGTGACCAAACAGGTAGATGAGAGTAAACCAGTTGATGTGGTGTATATGGGGAGATTTTTTCCAAGTATAGATATAGGACAGATGTCAGAGGTAGTTTCTTTACTCAGAGAGTAGTAAGGGTATGGAATGCTTTGCCTGCAATGGTAGTAGATTTGCCAACTTTAAGTACATTTAAGTCATCATTGGACAAGCATATGGATGTACACGGATTAGTGTAGGTTAGATGAACTTCAGATTGTTATGAAAGGTCAGCACAACATCGAGGGCTGAAGGGCTTTAACTGCACTGTAATGTTCCATGTTCTATAACATACAATAATCATAGGGTGATTGAACTGAGCGAGGAATATAAAGTTATGGCTGCAAGGAAAGTTCACAAAAGCAAGATCAACATTAGAAGTAAAATTTGAGAAGTCCATTCAGATGTCTAATAACAGTGGGACAAGAAACTGTTCTTGAATCTGTTGGTACATTGATTAAGCTTTTGTATCTTCTGCCTGCTGGAAGAGTTTGGATAAGATTATAACTGAAGTGGGGGAGGGGTCTTTGATTATGTTGGCTGCCTTTCAAGGGAGCAAGAAGTATGGATGGAGTCAATGGATGGAAGGCAGGCTTACATAATAGAATGGGCTGTGCTCACAACTCTCTGCACTTTATGATCCTGGGCAGAGCATTGCCATACCAGTGATGCAGCCAGATAGAATGCTATCTATGGTGCATCTGTAAAAGTTGGTGAATGGACACACCAAATTTACTTAGCCTCCTGTAAAAGAAGTGGCATTGTTGTGCCTTCTTGACCATTGCATCAATGTGGATGGATCAGGACAGACTGTTGGTGATCATTGGTGAGGATCTCAATAATCTCCATCTCAGCACCATTGACATAGAGACAGGTGCTCCCTCCTTCTTGCTTCTGGAAGTATGATGATCAGCTCTTTAGTTTTACTGTGTTGAGAGAGAGCTTGCTACCTTAACACCACACCAAGTGTCCTATCCCTTTCCTCGTCTACCCTCAACTACCCTGTCTCTCTCACTCCTATGAGAATCATCTCTGCTATCCTTTCCTCTACATTTCTGGAACTATTCGGAGGCCTATAGAAAACTCCCAACAGGGTGATCTCTCCTTTCCTGTTTCTAACCTCAGCCCATACTACCTCAGTTGACGAGTATTCATTCTTGTCACTGCTTGATACCCAGCCATAAAGGTAGTGTCATCAGCAAACTTGTAGAGATGGTGTTCAGATGAAATTTGGCTACACAGCCATGATTATACAGGGAGTACTTCTTAGGGGTCTCTTCAGAGTACATCCTGTCATGTTTTTTTTCCTGTTGTGGGAAAGTCGAGGACCAGAGGGAATGGTCTTTGTGTAACGGATTGCCCATTTGAGACGGAGATGAGTTTTTTTTTCTCTGAGGGTTAAGAATCTGTGGTATTCTTTACTGCAGAGGGCTGCCAGTGTTGAATCCGTAAGTATATTCAAGGCTGAGATAGACGTTTTAATCAGTAAGAGAATCCAGAGTTATGAGGAAAAGAACGGAAAGTACAGTTAAGGATCATCAGATCAGCTTACTGCTGCTCTGACATCTTATGGTCTGAGATATGTTTAAATTCCATCAGCTGCCTTGAAGTGATTTAATGCCAAACCATTAAACCCAGTCTGGGGATCACCTGTCCAGCAGTAACTATTCCACCATTTCCTGGGTACATTTGCATAAGAGACTGGCGTCCAAGAGTGTCCAGACCCGATGGCCCGAACGGCCTCTACCAATGCTGTTGGGATTCTATGAGTGGTGTGTGTAAGGAGTTCTACCCAGGGCAGCGGTATCCTGCTCTTGAGAAAGCGTGTTTGCAATCAGGAGCATATTTTTTTTTGGGGGGGCCGGACGGTGGATCACTTATTAGCGTGAGCGACTTTCAAATACCCTCACACCCTTCCCATTCCTCACCACACACTCAAACCTTCGTCCATTCTCACTCTTTTTTCTTAAAGAATGCGGTGAGCTGAAATATTCTCAACCTGCCCCGTACCCCCCCCCCCCCCCCCGCGACCTCTCGCTCAGAAAGTTTACCATCGGACCTACCCTTCACAGTGAGGGGTGGGGGATTGAATTAAAAGCGTTTGCCGGGACGATATCAAAGGTCGCCTTAAGTACCGCCACCTCAAGGTTCTACAAACGCCAAAGGGTAAAATTCACCAGTGAATGGTTTATTTTTAATATTAGCTCGATCTCCGTGTTTTATTTCGAATAGAGTCTCTGGGAGATTGCAGAGATCGAGAGCTGGTTTAGTCTCCTAGCATCTAGACAAACTCCAACTTGCGTAGAGAAAGGATCCAATAAATGTGGCAATCGTTTATTGCCTGCCGAGGGAAGAGGGATTTGGGTTGACAGGGTGATCCCTGATCAGAACAGCATGTTTGCTTGGCTCTGGATGGTTTTGACGCCCTGTTTAAAATCTCCTTCCAACAAGCCAGGGCGAGTGCCAGAGAAGGTACAAAGAAAACTGAGACAGCATTGGAAGCATTGGTCCGTGCCTGCTTCCTTTGGGAGCCTAAAAATCCCACAGTACCAGGTTATACTAGTTAGTGCTTCCAAACAAACCTGTCGGACTATAACCTGGTGTTGTGTGATTTTTAACTTTGTCCACCCCAGTCCAACACCTGCACCTCCACACCTGTCACCCCCCCCCCCCCCCCGACTCTACACCACACACACACACACATCACGCACCTCCCTCGACATGACCTTCAGGGATTCACAAACACTACAATTCGTGGGACAAGCAAAGCCGTCAATTTTCACAACTGGGTAAGACTGGTGCAAGGCAAGAAAAGCTTGATGCAGAAGGACGGCGTTTATTACACAGACCCGCAAACCGGCTTTTTCATGCTGTTCTAAACTCGCCAAAAACCAACTCGGAGCTGTCAGAACGACCGAATTAGTTGTTCTGCAATTCTCACATTGCGATCATTTAATCTAAGTAATCAACATCGTTTCTCCCCCAGCACTCCACCCCCTCACTCTACCATAAATGCTGCCCCCTCCACACTTCAGTTCTGGTGAAACGTTAGTTTGCTCCCTCTCTCTCCCTCGTGTTAAAAATCACACAACACCAGGTTATAGTCTAACAGGTTGAATTAGAAGCACTAGCTTTCGGAGCGCCGCTCTTTCATCAGGTGAATGTTGCCCGACCCGCTGTGATCTCCAGCATTGTTTAGCTTTCATTCCCGAATAAATTGTTCGTTTTGTTCAAGTTTGCAAGCTATGAACATGCAGATCCCAGGATCAAAATAAAATCCCGCCCTCAGAATGAGTGCAATTATCACAATTTTAAATCAGAGCTGAATTCAAAGTTTTTTTTTCCAAAAAAAAGTCTAAACTACGAGCAACAGACCCCATCTGAAGAATTTCACTAACTCACTACATCAAGCATTTCAGTGGTGGGCTGACTGTAAAACATTCAGCCGCCCCCGCAGATTTCTGATGAAGTTATTTTTTTTCTCGATGCCTGAAATCGTTTCAATCCCCCTCCCCTCACCCCACGTTATTGTTTTCAACTAATTCTGAAGATATTTGGGCTTCTTGTTTTTCAGAGCTTTGGTCGCTGGTTAAACCAGGTGGCGAATCGTGAAAAGTGCAGTTTTGTTATCGTCATTTTTACGTCCGTTAAAACGATCTCTCGAACCTTCCAACATCCGCCCTCCCCCGTCTCAAAATCGAGGGAAACAAAAGCTTGTCATCTCTGCTAATGCAATTTCAATGACTCCCTCTCCATGGTTCAATTTCCACTTCAGTCCATGGTAAATCGCTGCAAAGCGAGCCTGTGCATTTATTACTGAGATAATTTGACTTACACCCAAATATTTATTTTCGCAGGCGCGGGGGTTAAATGTTTTGACTGTGTGTACCGAAATGGAGACGATTTAAACATTTATCCACATTGTTTTTATTTACTGGCGCTAATTTTACTCTGGCCAAGTGCGGAATTAATTGCACATACACCTCAATCGCTTCTTCCACGCGGTTTTAACTGTAACTTTATAAAACAGATTTCCACTCTCCCACTCCGGACCCCGCACATCAATTTCGTTAAATGGTTTCCAAAATTTGAACTTATCATAAGTGCTATTAGTTTGTCTTCTATAATAATGTCAATTATTTGTGAGGTAAGGCTCTCCTGCGGTGCTGGTGAGGCGTTGGCAAATTACTGGAAAGGTCTGATGGTAAAAGGAAGTCAAAATCGGGGAGGACGGAGTAAGGACTCATTTTGTTTGTGAATCAAATAATTTAACAAATTTGGGGACAGTTAATGGGCACACTCCGAGCGAAAGACTTGGACACAATACTTAAGCATTAAAATTTCATCCAAGTATTTATGTCAAGCCTATGGTTATGGTACTAGCTTCGTCATAAACCGGGAGTCGAAAGCGATATTCACATATTTCAGGGAAATCAATTTCCCAAGTGTTATTTCTCAATTCTGGGGAAGGGTCACTCGACCCGAAACGTTAACTCTACTTTCTCTCCACAAATGCTGCCAGACCTGCTGAGCTTTTCCAACAATATCTGCTTTCATTTCTCACTTACAGCACCCGCAGTTCTTACGGTTTTTATCCACATATCTTAATAGCTTAAGGTGAGTGTAAGGTACTTTACAACTTCTCGAGCCGCTTCCTGAGCCGTATTGGATTCCACTGTCACAAAAAAAAAGTTAAAAATCACGCAACACCAGGTTATAGTCCAACAGGTTTATTTGGAAGCACTAGCTTTCGGTGGTTGTGGAGCTCTGAAAGCTAGTCTTTCCAAATAAACTTGTTGGACCATGACCCTGGTGTGTGATTTTTAACTTTGTACACCCCAGTCCAACACCGGCATCCCCAAATCACAAAAGAGTCAAATTGTTTCGTCTGGAATAGGAAGGCTGCGATTGAATTTGGCTTCTTAATTAAATAAAACGTGCTTATTTATTTACATATAAAATGAGCTGCTGCGAGACTGGATAACGAAACTAATTCCTTATAAATAGTCTGTGCACAAAGCCTTCATTGAACAGTCAGTGAACTTGATGTACGAACAGCCTCGTGATCGGGAGCCAGTTGGTGTCACACCGTTTTGCCAGTAACACTTGGGAAATTGATTATCCTGAGCACAAGTTCGGCTGACTCGCATCCACATGGCTCCGACTATTTACAGACAAGCGCTTTCCAGGTGCACTCCGTCCATTCAATGTGGCAGGACTGACCTCGGCTAACCAATAAAAAATCAAGATCTTTTCCAATTTCCAACAGCTACTGAATTTCAGAATGTGGTTCAGTGGCGGTAAGGCGCTTTGGGATGGGTGAGGGGGGGCGGGGAAGGAATGATGAAAGGGGCTATCCAAATTCACTCATGTCCCTTCCAAGGGCGCCAACTGATTGGCACCGTCCTTGTTACACCAAATAACTGCGGATACTGGAAATCTGAAACAAAGACCCAAATTGCTGGAGAAACTCAACAGATCCGACAGCATCTGTGGAGAGAGGGAAAACTAACAGCATTAACCTTCGAAACGCTGACGCCGTTCTCGCTCCACAGACACTGCCAGACCTGCTGAGTTTCTCCAGCGATTTCTGGGTTTTTTTTTTGTTTGAACGTTTCGCTCTCATCCACTGAATCGCAAAACGCTGAGCTAGCCCCGGCCCCATTCTTCTGATCTCCCTGACTTGTTTGTGACTAAGTGGTTGAATTTTAACAGGCAATTCATATTGACGACAACAAAAAATGCTGGCAATCACAGCGGGTCAGGCAGCATCTATGGAGAGACAGCAAACTCCAAGAATGCTGCCTGATCGCCAGCATTTTTTGGTTTTAGTACAAATTCCAGCATCTGCAGTAATTTGCTCCTAACTTCATTTTGGCGTCTATTTTGATTCGCCACCAACTTATCCTTTATTTATCAAGTTGTTGTTCAGTTTCCTTACTTACAACACACACAGGCAATAGCTCCCAGGCACAGTCTCGCTGTCTCGGATCAAGTAGCTGCCGTTTTTGCCTGACGATGCTAATAGCTCCTCGGTCTGTGACTTGTTGATTTTCCCGTGGTAGAAGGGCAGTCTCATGGTTTGCACTGAGGCCTTCTCAGCCGCCAAGTTGCCCTCTCCCTCTCTTCCCCCTGTTTTACTGCAAGCAGAAACGGGGCAGGCTGCTGGGAGAGTTTGGGAATATTTTCTGTTGTGTGTGGCATCTTGCAGCCGGCCCAGTCTCCTGAGTGAAAACAGGACCGAGTACAGAGAAATGCACAGGCGCTTCCCCATTCTGTCAGATTGCACTTCACTTTGTTTCTGTTCACTCTCACGACCTGTTTAAAACATCCGGCTGCTCTACAATTCAACAGGAAATACACACATCGCATCTTACTCGTTTCACAATTTTAAATGGTTTAGTTTTAAGCTTAACTGCAGATTCTCAAGCAAGAAAAATGTGCTTGGGATGAAACCACTGTAGAACATGTGATTCAGGGAATAGGAATGGACCATTCAGCTTCTCCATCCTCCTATGCCATCTATAAAGGTCATTGCTGATCTAGTTGTGACTTCAACTCACCATTCCCCTCCAGCTCCAAAGACCAAGGGCTGTTGAGAGAGATATAAAATCTCCTCATCTCCATCTTAAGTGGGAATTCCCTTAGTTTTACATTTTGTCCCTTAGTTCTCGTCTCTTCCACAAGAAAAAGCATTCTCTTGGTACCCAACCGATCCCCAGCTAGGATCTAATAATGCGAATAAAATATTCAAGTGAGTTACTATCCAGTGTTGAAAGCCTCAACTGGTTTCAGTGTCTCTGAGCCATACGTGAACAACAATGCCTGGTAATACTGCATAGCTACATCCTTTCCATATTTGAAGTTCCCACGAGTGATGCCTTCACAAGATCTTCCAGATCTGGTGACCCATCCAAGTAGCCCAACTTCTGCCTCATCTTCCAAGCCAAGCTGCCTTGCATTGAGGCTCTAATCACTCCAAACCAGCTCTGCTGGGAAGATGCCTGACACCAGAATCCCAAAGCAATTGCTGTACCCAGAACTTGGTCACAGCAGAGGCACCCAGGACGACATCATAAACACTTTAGAGGCCTCCTCCAAACATCACTGAAGAATTAAATATACCAAACAAAAAAAACCAGGAGATTGGGGAGATTCTAAACAAGTATTTTGAATCAGTGTTTACTGTGGAGAAGGACATGAAAGATATACAATGTGGGGAAAGAGATGGTGATATCTAGCAAAATGTTCATATTACAGAGGAGGAAGTGCTGGATGTCTTGAAAAGCATAAAGGTGGATAAATGCCCAGGACCTGATCAGGTGTACCCTAAAACTCTGTGGGAAGCTAGGGAAGTGATTGCTGGGCCTGTTG
This sequence comes from Chiloscyllium plagiosum, assembly GCF_004010195.1. Lineage (NCBI taxonomy): Eukaryota > Metazoa > Chordata > Chondrichthyes > Orectolobiformes > Hemiscylliidae > Chiloscyllium > Chiloscyllium plagiosum. The sequence continues at coordinate 104,598,783 of NC_057715.1, read as the reverse complement.
CTGAGATATTTGTACCATCAATAGTCACAGGTGAGATGCCAAAAGACTGGAGGTTGGCTAACATGGTATCATTATTTAAGAAAGTTGTAAGGACAAGCCAGGGAACTATAGACCAGTGAGCCTGACATCAGTGCTGGACAAGTTATTGGAGGGAATCCTGAGGGACAAGATTTACATGTATTTGGAAAGGCAAGGACTGATTTGGGATAATCAACATGGCTTTGTGCGTGGGAAATCATGTTTCACAAACTTGATTGAGTTTTTTGAAAAAGTAACAAAGAAGATTGATGAGGGCAGAGCGGTGGACGTGATTTATATAGACTTCAGTCAGGCGTTCGACAAGGTTCCCCATGGAGACTGATTAGCAAGGTTAGATCTCATGGAAATCAGGGAGAACTAGCCATTTGGATACAGAACTGGCTCAAAGGTAGAAGACATAGGATGGTGGTGGAGGGTTGTTTTTCAGACTGGAGGCCTGTGACCAGTGGAGTGCTGGGTCCTCTACTTTTCATCATTTATATTAATGATTTGGATATGAACATAGGAGGTATAGTTCGATAGTTTGCAGATGACACCAAAATTGGAGGTGTAGTGGACAGCGAAGAAGATTACCTCAGATTACAATGGGATCTTGATCAGATGGGCCAATTGGCTGTGGAGTGGCAGATGGAGTTCAACTTAGATAAATGTGAGATGCTGCATTTTGGGAGAGCAAATCTTAGCAGGACTTCTACACTTAATGGTAAGGTCCTAGGGAGTGTTGCTGAATAAAAAGACCTTGGAGTGCAGGTTCATAGCTCCTTGAAAGTAGAGTCATAGGTAGATAGGATAGTGAAGGAGGCATTTGGTATGTTTTCCTTTGTTGGTCAGAGCATTGAGTACAGGAGTTGGGAGGTCATGTTGCAGCTGTACAGGATGTTGATTAGGCCATTTTTGGAATATTGCGTGCAATCCTGGTCTCCTTCCTATTAGAAGGATGTTGTGAAACTTGAAAGGGTTCAAAAAAGATTGACAAGGATTTTCCCAGCATTGAAGGATGTGAGCTATAAAATCATGAGGGACATGGATAGGATAAATAGACAAAGTATTTTCCCTGGGGTGAGAGAGTCCAGAACAAGAGGGCATAGGTTTAGGGTGAGGGGAAATATATAAAAGGGACCGAAGGGGGAATTTTTCACACAGAGGGTGGTATGTATATGGAATGAGCTGCCAGAGGAAGTAGTGGAGGCTGGTACAATTGCACCATTTAAAGGCATCTGGATGGGTATATGAATAGGAAGGGTTTAGAGGGATATGGGCCAAGAGCTGGCAAATGGGACAAGATTAGGTTGGGATATCTGGTCGACATGGAAGAGTTGGCCCGAAGGGTCTGTTTTCTGTGCTATACATCTCTATGACTCTATGACTGTATAGCTGCAGATGCTGGAAATCAGAAACAAAATCAGAAATTGCTGGAAAAACTGGCAGCATCTGTGGTAACCAATCAAAGTTACCATTTCAGGTTCAGTTTCTTCAGATTGGATTGTAGCAAGGAAAAGGTTGGTATATTTGCTAAAGATTGTTTGGAGGGGAGAGGAAAAAGTAAGCGATAGGTGGAGATGAAACCCAGAGTGAGAGAAACACTTGGGCAGACAAAGGAATGGGTGAAGGTCAATCTGACGGAATGAATAGCTGCTAATGGGGTCTGTTAGTGCTGACAATAGGTTGTTGTGGTAGCAGACCATTTGATGATAAGGTCTGGCATGTGGGGTTAGGGGTAGGGGCATGGGAGAAGGTGATCAAGCCCTAAAATGGTTGCACTTAGTACTGAGTCCAGAGGCTGCCGAGTTCCCAAATGGCAAATGAGATGCTGTTCTTCCAGCTCATGCTAAGCTTTGCTGGAACACTCCTGCAAGCCTGAACAGAAAGGTTGGACAGGGAACACAGTGGTGTGTTGAAGTGGCAGGCAACAGGGAGCTTGGGGTCATTTTTATCTACAGAACGTAGCTGTTCTGCAACGCGTCACCCAATCTGCGCTTCATCACCTCAACATAAAGCAGACTATGAGCAATGAATACAGCAGACCTAATTGAATGAAGCATAGGTAAAGCACTGCTTCACCTGGACAGTGTGTCTGGGATCTTGGATTGTGAGGAGGGAGGAAATAAACAGGTAGGTGTTACACCTTCTGTGATTGCAGATAAATATTAACTGAGAAATTGATTAATTATTAGAAGTTAAAATGTTAAATATACCGACTGCCTTATGAAAAAAACTTGGCTGGTAGCCACCAAAAATTAAGAAGGTTGCACTAGGAGGTACCTAACTCATGGAGATGCTTCGTTGGGAATACGCAGAGGTGAGGTCAAGGTGTTGGAGGGAAGGCACAAACCTACAATCAACCAAGCTAGCTGAATAACAGGTGTCTTTTTCCTAGCCTGGTGGTATTTCAAGACTAGGGTGATATTTTTAAGGCGAGTGCAGAAAAAAATGTAAAAACAATGCAAGGGACAACCTTTTTACACAGGAAATGCTTTGTGTGTGGAATTCACTCCCATAGAATATAATAAATGAGGGTACAGTTACAATGTTTAAAATGGATAAGTACACGAATAGGAAATGTTTGGAGGAATATGGGCGAAGAGCAGGCAGGTGAGACTAGGTTAGATGGGGAGCATGGTCGGGGTGGACTCAATGGACCAAAGCGTCTGTTTCCGTGCTGTATGACTCCATGGCTCTGTGATTTTTTGACCCTTCAGGCAGTTTGCAAATTGCACGCCAGACCTTAGCAGCCATTTCACAGCCCACCAGATTAGAATGGCAGCACATCGTCTTCAATCCAGAGGACTGACTGAGAACAAGGAGAATTTGACACATAACTCTCCTTGAGTGTTAACCAATTATTTGAGTGCGATTATCCGGTTTATGTATCATTATTGGTGTTGACTGAGCCTATGCAGACAGCAGTAGAGTACGAGGACCTCTAGTGGCACAATCCAGATTTTCAAACCCTGTCAACTGAGTCTGTATTCCTGCACAATATGTTGTATCTACTGTGACCAAGAGTTGACATTTTGTTGGTTGATCCAGTTGTGATTCCTTTAAATCATTGTATGCACATGCCAATGACTCTTTGCTACACGCCAGCAAGCTGAGTTTATATTCTCGCTGCTGCTTAACTGAACCACATTATCAACAGTATTTGGGTGAAAACATTAATAGAACTGCAACTGAACTGTACAAGAAGCAATACAAACTTGCCATGCCCCCAGCTGATCAGGCTCCCAGCCACAAGGGAGTGATGACACAAAATGTTGTGACATCTTCCTTTTTCCCATGACTTGAACATCAAATTTCCTGAAATACAAAAGCAACGTGCAGGAGATGCTGGAAAAGGACAAAAATGCTGGACAAAATACCTGGCAGGTCAGGCAGTACCTGTGGAAAGAAGCCGAGTTAAGATTTTAGGTCAATGACCTTCCATCAGAGTAGCCTTCTCATATTAAGTAACATTGCCAAGAAAACTTTTAGCTGTATATATGCAAACAGCTTCTTCGCCTCAAAATGAAATCTCAAGCAATGTTGATGCCCAAAAAAATGCAACATTATAAAAGTAAGAAGCAAAGAAAGTCTTTGCAAAAGGCTATACAAATACATGCATGTGAATTTGTAACAAATGATTTGTATGCTGGGCATATAAACACAATTCAGAGAGCTGCACCACCCTATATTCATTGGGTTTATTCTATCCCCAAATGTTAGCATTGATTTCAAAGTATAACATCTGCTTGACCTTTCAGGAAGAGTCTCTGTTACATCGGGCATCTCAAACCAGACATCTGGGGAGCAGGTCTAATGGGAAATGCAGATAACTGACTCGCTGTTGTAAGTGCTAGTGCACTAGGATCAGGAGCTTGTACAAGGTATTGCAAGATTGGTTCAATTAGCTGCATCAGATCAGAACCCTACAATGGGGATTACAACATGGGAGTAGGGGACAAAGATCGTAGCTCCGGACCAGGTATTAGTGACTTTGCATCAGGGGAATCTCCGGGATCTGTCTCCAAGTCATTGATAGGGAAAGGACAGGAGGGCGCAGCATAGGGTACGACGTTTGAAGAGCTGATCCCTGAGCTGAAAGCCCTGGAACTGTGGAAGGCATAAAATTCTCATTCAGTATGTGATACTGAGATAAGATGCATCAAAACCATCATTGATAATAATGGCTACCATAGAAGGTGACAAGTTTGCTTCAGTATATCAGGGAAAGGTGTCTCAAATGTTTGCGTAACAGGTGAAGCTAGCTTTTTCATCCTTCTATTTTGCAGTAAACACAGAAGTAATATTCTCCACGAACAGGATGCTGCTGTTAAGCCATAAGGATGTTTTGCCTACCGCACACATTAATAATGTACTGTATGGGTTTCAGTGCCAGTGTGATGCCAAGTATGTAGGCTGTACATCCCACCAACTGGGAGATCATATGTAATCCTTTGCTTCATATGTCTATGACAACCCAGAGCACTGTCTATGACAACCCAGAGTCCATGACTGGGCAGAAGAGGGAAATATATTTCATGGATAAAAGAGCAGATTTCACCATCGGACAAATTATATAGCGATCATCTGCCCACTCCACCCTTTCACTAGACTGACATCGAAAAGTAAAACTTTGAAGGAGGAGAAACACTTAGGCGTACACTTGGAAGTATTTTATAGGCTGCAATGAAAGATCTCATGCCAGAAGCCTTCGTTGTTAAGAGCAGATTGAAAGAATGCCTTAACTTATAAGGTGCTATGGGACCAAATCCATCCCAGCCTAGTTACATTCTTTGGTTGGATGATAATTTTAGAGGCAGAAAGACACAGATGATATCATGATACAGCATTTAGTGTACATTGCAGTTATGAATAAGTTCTTCGGGTCTGTTACTACATAGTCTACAACAGTGCTAACCTCCAGGAGATCATGTAAGACATGACTTGTTAATTCTTCAAGGGCAGTTCCGATCCAACTATGCCCATGGTAGATTAAGTGTACACATAAACACCCTTATACGGTGTGACCACTCCACGTTACTGCACAGAAAATTGTTCTAATGCAAATTGGAGAATGGCATCAGATCTGTTGCAATGTTGGGCTGTACAGGACATTGGTTAGGCCACTGTTGGAATATTGCATGCAATTCTGGTCTCCTTCCTATCAGAAAGATGTTGTGAAACTTGAAAGGGTTCAGAAAAGATTTATAAGGATGTTGCCAGGGTTGGAGGATTTTAGCTATAGGGAGAGGCTGAACACGCTGGGGCTGTTTTCCCTGGAGCATCGGAGGCTGAGGGGTGACCTTATAGAGGTTTACAAAATTATGAGGGGCATGGATAGGATAAATAGACAAAGTCTTTTCGCTGGGATTGGGGAGTTCAGAACTAGAGGGCATAGGTTGAGGGTGAGAGGGGAAAGATATAAAAGAGATCTAAGGGGCAACTTTTCATGCAGAGGGTGGTACGTGTATGGAATGAGCTGCCAGAGGATGTGGTGGAGGCAGGTACAATTGCAACATTTAAGACGCATTTGGATGGGTGTATGAATAGGAAGGGTTTGGAGGGATATGGGCCGGGTGCTGACAGGTGGGACTAGATTGGGCTGGGATATCTGGGCGGCGTGGATAGGTTGGACCAAAGGGTCTGTTTCCATGCTGTACATCTCTATGATTCCATGGCTCTATAATTACATGTTTCCACCTAACGAGGATCCAACTTTGACATGAAAATGTGGGTGTGCCAGATCAACAATATTATCATGTTATGGACCAGGCCAGACCCCCTCAAATCATTTCAAAAAGGTAGCCTAGATCCCAACTTTTCGCATTAGAACATAGAAAAGTACAGCTCAGAACAGGCCCTTTGGCCGACGATGTTGTGCAGATGGTTAATCCTAATGTAAAATAAAATAACTTAACCTGCGCACCTCTCAACTCACTGCTATCCATGTGCATGTCCAGCAGTCGCTTAACTGTCCCTAATGACTCTGCTTCCACCACCATCGCTGGCAACGCATTCCATGCATTCACAACTCTCTGCATAAAGAACCTTCCTCTGACATGTCCTCTATACCTTTCTCCTAATATCTTAAAATTATGACCCCTAGAACCAGTCAATCCTGCCCCAGGGAAAAGTCTCTGGCTATTGACTCTATCCATTCCTCTCATTATCTTGTATACCTCAATCAGGTCACCTCTCTTCCTCCTTCTGTCCAGAGAGAAAAGTCCAAGCTTATTCAACCTCTCTTCATTAGGCAAGCCATCCAGTCCAGGCAGCATTCTGGTAAACCTTCTTTGCACCCTCTCCAAAGCCTCTGTATCTTTCCTATAGTGGGGCAACCAGTACTGGACACAATATTCCAAGTGTGGTCTCATCAGGGACTTGTAGAGCTGTAGCAAAACCTCATGGCTCTTAAACTCGATCCCCCTGTTAATGAAAACCAAAAAATCATATGCTTTCTTAACAACCCTATCCACTTTGATGGCAACTTTGAGAGATCTATGTACTTGTACACCAAGATCCCTCTGTTCCTCTACACTGCCAAGAATCCTATATTCACATCCGAGTTCGACTTTCCAACATTCATCACTTTACATTTATCCAGGTTGAACTCCATCTGCCATTTCTCAGCCCAGCTCTGCATCCTGTCTATGTCGCGCTGCAGCCTGCAATAGCCCTCTATACTATCAACAGCACCTCCAACCTTTGTATCATCTGCAAATTTCCTAACCCTCCCCTCAACCTCCTCATCCAAGTCACTTGTAAAAACTACAAAGAGCAGAGGCCCAAGAGCAGAGCCCTGCGGGACCCCAATCAACACTGACCTCCAGGCAGAATACTTTCCATCGACAACCACTCTCTGCCTTCTGTCAGCTAACCAATCAGACAGCCAAATCTCCCTGTATCTCATACTTTCTAACTTTATGAATGAGCCTACCATGGGGAATCTTATCAAATGCCTTGCACATGCACCACATCCACTGCTCAAACTTCGTCGACCTGTCTTGTCACCTCCTCAAAGAACTCAATAAGATATGTGCCTTTAATCACGCTCTGCTTTTCTAAATAGTCATAAATCCTATCCCTCAGAATTCTTTCCAAAACTTTGCTGACCACAGACAAAAGACTGACTGGGCTGTAATTGCCAGGGATTTCAATATTACCCTTCTTGAAAAGAGGAACAACATTTGCCTCCTTCCAATCCTCCAGTACGACTCCCTTGGAGAGTAAGGAGGCAAAGATCTTCGCCAGCAGCTTAGCAACCTCCTTTCTCACTTTCCGGAGCAGCCTAGGATAAATCTGGTCTAGCCCTAGGGACTTATCAATCTTAATGTTTTCCAAAATTTCCAGCACATCAACTTCATCAATCTTGATCTGTTCAAGCCTGTATCCCAGCTCCTCAAAGTTCTCATTCACAACAAGGTCTCTTTCCTTAGTGAAAACCGAAGCAAAAAACTCATTTAGGGCTTCCCCTATCTGCTCAGACTCCGCACACAAGTTCCCTACGTTATCCCTAATCATCCATACCTTCTCCTTGATCATTCCCGTATCCCTCATGTATGAGTAAAATGCCTTTGGGTTCTACCTAATCCTTCTTGCCAAGCCTTTCCCATGCCCTCTCCTAGCTCTCCTCAGTTCATTTCTGAGCTCCTTTCTAGCTAGCCTGTAATCCTCTGAAGCTATGCTAGATCCTTGCTTCCTTCACCTTATGTAAGCTGCCTTCTTCCTTTTGACGAGAAGCTCCTCTGTTCTCGTCATCCAAGGTTCCTTAATCTTACCCCTTCTTACCCTGTCTCAGAGGAACAAATTCATGCATCACTCACAACAACTGCTCTTTAAATAGTCTCCACATGTCTGCGGTGCCCTTTCTGTGGAACAATTGCTCCCAGTCTGTACTTCCCAATTCCTGTCTGATAATGTCATAATTTCCTTTTTCCAATTAAATATCTTCCCTCGGTAACTGCTCCTTTCCCTCTCCAAGACGATGGTGAATGTGAGGCAGTTGTGATCACTGTCACCAAAGTGTTCTCCCACCACGAGATCTGACACCTGTCCTGGCTCATTGCCTTAGCATCAGATCCAAAATGGCCTCTCCCCTCGTCAGTCTGTCTACCTACTGACTAAGGAAACCCTCCTGAACACACCTGACAAAAACAGCTCCATCCAAACCATCTGCACTTAGGAGGGTCCAGTCGATATTGGGAAAGTTGAAATCACCCATAACAACAACCCTGCTACATCTGCATTTTTCCAGAATCTGTCCGCCTATGAGTTCTTCAATCTCTCTACTGCTATTAGGGGTCTGTAGAAACCCCCAATGAGGTGACTGTTCCCTTGCTGTTCCTAATTTCCACCCATACTGACTCAGTAGACATACCTTCCTCAACAACCTTTGTTTCTGTAGCTGTGATGCACTCTCTGATTGGCAATGTTATACCCCCTCCTCTTTTTCCACCCTCCCTGTTCTTTTTAAATGTTCTAAACCCTGGAACATCAAGCCACCATTCCCACCCCTGTGAAACCCACATCTCTGTTATGGCCACAACATCATAGCCCCAAGTACTGATCCATGCTCTAAGTTCGTCACTCTTACTTCTGACACTCCTTGCATTAAAGCAGACACACTTTAACCGATCCCTTTATTTCGTCGCATGAGAAACCTTCCCGATAGATTCACATTATCCTGTCAATGCCCCATCTGCAACTGCCCCCCTCTCAGACATGTGCCTCTGATTCCCACCCTCCTGCCAAACTAGTTTAAACCCTCCCGAATCACACAAGTAAATTTCCCACCCAGGACATTTATGCCCCTCCAGTTCAGGTGCAACCCGTCCTTCATGTACAGGTCCCACCTTCCCCAGAAGGTATCCCAATGGTCTAGGTATTTGAAGCCCTCCTTCCTGCACCGGCCTCACAATCGCGTGTTAAGCTGCACTCACTGACTGTTCCTCAGCTCACTATCCCGTGGCACCGGTAGCAAACCTGAGACCACTACTCTACTTGTCCTGCTCTTCAGCTTCCAACCTAACTCTATGTAGTCACTTTTCAGATCCTCAATTCGTTTCTTGGCGTTGTTTTAAGCAGATGTAAGATTAATATTCAGGAGTGATGCAGCTGGTAAAACCACTCAGTTTTAAACAAATCAGAATTTATTTACAAACTACCGAATTAAACATAAACAAAAGAGAACAGAATATAGTATAACTTAAACCTCCCTGAAAACCCAACCAACACGATCTCCCCACAACTTAACAAAGAGCTGTTCCAATTTCCTGCAACATCCCATGAACACACCCCTTGGCAAAAAGGTAAATTCAAACACAGGTTCTTACAGGAGAGATGCCAGAGAGGGAGAGGATCAGCATGGAGCCTCTTTTTACTCCAGCAGCTTCTCTGGGTTCCCAGCTAAAAACTAAAACCAAACTGGAAAAAGCCCTGAACTGGGAGGACTGGCCACTCCCCTTTCATTGTACAAGTTTTTTTTAATACAAATCCTAAACGCCTCCTCTGATAGCTGACTTATGCAGTATCTGTTCGCCATTCTTCAAGTAGCCACTTCAGACATATCAGCACCTCTGCCTTTATGACTCCTCTCGAAGAAAAGGGCAAAATAACCTTGTTAAAGAGGCAACATCATCTCACTCTTACTCTTGAACACATATGCTGAACTGAGAATGTATGTACTGAGACAGGGTGTAAACCTAATTCACTATAACAGACTCTAAAAATTAATCTTGGGTTTACAATTGCATTGTTTGCTAAGTGACTGTGTCCTGTAGTCCTGAGAAGGTTGAGAATTCTGGTAGCTGAGAGGTGAAGATTGATCATATCAAAACCAAATGGTCTTTGTGAAAGAGGACTTGCAGTTCATCGAAGACGTCTGAGATATTAATCTCATCAATAACGTGCATCAAAGTGTATGTTAAAGGCCAAGCATTGGGTTACTTGTTACACCTAAAAGAAGTGAGGATAGTTCAACTGCAAGACCATCCAGTGTGGTTAGATTGGCATTGACTTTAATGGAGCAGTACATGGGCACTGTACATTCAAGAGAAAGTGTTGGGTTGAGATCCATAAATGTATGTGGAGGCATCACTAACCAGCCATTACAATTGATGCATTATTGATTTCTATGAATGGAGTGCCTCCAAGTACCTCAACACCAGTATTCTCCATGACTCAGGCCTTCAAAGGTCAGAGAGAAGTGTGCTTCCCCACAGTATGTGAAGGCAATGAGGCATAAAATTGGTGAGATGAATGGAATGAACTCATGGCTAGGACACTGTGTCTCATAGCTGTGAAAGTGCAGATCAAGTTACTGATGGCTGCATTGTCAATGGTCATTTGCATTAAATGGCCCTTGAAGAATGTGTCCAAATACAGTGAATGGTAAATCTGTACATAGAGTGCAGCTGATTCCAACAAAACATCAGTTGATTTCATACCTCCTTTGCTAATTAAAAATCCTTGAGAAAATCATCACCCAGAGTGCAAACTATTCTTTAAGCTTTAGCCATTTGTAGTTGTGACACCTATCATGGGCAGGAAGTAAGGGAGTTACTGATTCTGTTCTAAGTAAAGTGCAGAGCTAAATGGAAGTTAGAAATCACACAATGCCAGGTTATAGTCCAACAGGTTTATTTGGAAGCATTAGCTTTTATAGCGCTGCTCCTTCATCAGGTGGCTCCTTCATCAGGTCACATCCATCTGATGAAGAGCAGCGCTCCGAAAGCTAGTGGTTCCAAATAAACCTGTTAGACCATAACCTGGTGTTGTGTGACTTTTAACTTTGTACACCCCAGTCCAACACTGGTTCTTCCAAATCATAAATAAATGGAATGCCTAGATGGAAGAAGCAGCAGCACTGAGACGTTGGAATTAGCAGATGTGCGAATCTCCTCAAACAGGAAATCCAATGGGAGATCTCTGGCTTAAAGGAGACCTTGGCATATCTGACCTGAGCTTGGTGCCCACCTCTGCTTCACTAAACATGGCAGATTGGTGTGAATAAGAGGTAGTCGATTTAGAGGAGGTGAAAGCCTCATGGTATTGTTGCTAGGCTCTTAATCCAGAGACCTGGTAATGTTCTGGGGACCTGGGTTCAAATCCTGCCACTGCAGATGTGGAGTTTGAATTGAATAAATATCTGAAATTAGGAGTCTAATGATCACAGTAAAACCATTGTCGTTTGCTGAGTAAACCACTTCTGGTTTCACTAAAGTCCTTTAGGGAGGGAAACTGCTATCCTTACCTGGTCTGGCCTACATGTGACTCCAGACCTGCAGCAATGTGGGCAATTAGGGGTCGACAATAAATGCTGGCCTGGCCAGTGCTGCCCACATCCTGTGAATAAATAAAGGACGGTCACGTATTCCAATGATGGTGATGTTACTTCATCCTCATGAAGAGATGAACCATAATGCCTGAGCTTGTCTTTTATCCAGAAGTTGTTCTTATAGAAGCCATTAGAGATGTTGGTGCATTTCATCAACTGTATTCTGAAATCAGCCATGGCCAAGGTGGCCTGGAAACCATAAACCATAAAGGTCTGCTGTCATGGAGAAAGTGACATTGAAGCTCTAACTACTGTTGCATGATATATTGGGGCATTAATTCACAATCTGTCCTAATATCAAATTCCACTTTTGTTAGAGATATCCCATCACCTTATGTCTTTGAATCCCTGAAGAGACTCAGTTTTTGTTCTCTGCTCCAATGAGAAATTATCACTGAGAAAGGGGCAAACTCAGGATCTAGTGTCAAAGTGTAGTTTCAGTTCTGACATCAATGATCAAATGGATTGACCATCTCTTGATATTCCCTGGATATTGTTACTTAAGCGTCCAATCCATAGCTGCCATAGTTTCCACTACTATTGTATCATTATACTGTGGAGAAAGTGAGGACTGCAGATGCTGGAGATCAGAGTCAAGAGAGTGGTGCTGGAAAAGCACAGCAGGTCAGGCAGCATCTGAGGATCAGGAGAATCGACCTTTCAGGCAAGAGCCCTTCCTGATAAAGGGCTCTTTCCTGAAACGGCAATTCTGCTGCTCTTCGGATGCTGCCTGACCTGCTGTGCTTTTCCAGCACCACACTCTCGACTATCATTATGCTGTGGACTAATGAGGGGCTAAACTTCTGTATTGTTCCAGATTATGCCAATTTTGATGAGTGGCACTAAAACATTCCAATCCTGCCACCATGCCAGCAGGCTGTGTTTACCTTCAGGTTTTCACATAAACAGTGCTTAGGTGCAACATTCACCTGAAATGTAATCACAAAATCGAGCAATACACTCAGAAATATAAAGTAGTCTGGCCGGCAAAGCAGCTGGCTCTCAACCACAAGAGGGCGATTGCATATATTGACGTTGTCATTTTTGTAATCAATGGAGGTGAAAATTAACGTGGATAATAGAGTCCCAGAGTTCAAAGTAGCATATACACAAAGGGTTCCTTTCTTATAAGTATCATTGATTATTGAAATGAGAAATTTCAGGTTTAAACCCTTTTTAATATGAAAGACCAACTGTCCAACATATTGCAAGAACAAACACTAACTAATGTTACAGCTGCTCTATTAGAATAGAAAAGATGAAAGAGGTGACTTACAGGAATATTGAGTGCGATAAAAGGAATTCACTTGGCTTTACGAGGTAATTCTGTAAGCTAGGTCTCCTAACCCAGAGAGTTATGCAATATGAACCTATATCAGCAACAGAGGCTTGGTGCTCATTATAATTCATGGCTAACATGATCATCCATCTAGAATTTACCATAAAATATCAGGAATGTCTGAGAAATATGAAAGCATATGTTTTGTAAATGCAACCTAACTACTCTAGTTGGATATTTTTAATGCAAAAATGGCAAATTCTAATGTCAGAGTTTCCTCTCAGGATAAGAAGAGAGGCAATCTGTTAATAAATATGTTCAGATTTGAATTACATTGATATAGTCATACATTTCAAATGTTCACTGAATTTTAAAGCATATGTTACAGAGTGGCAATACTCATAAATTTGTAATTCTTGCCAGTAGTCTAATTTGTATGAAAAAATATAGTTAGACTTTAATGTAAATGTTGCCTGAGTATTTTTGCAGTAATTCTTTGAGTGCATGCATACACGGCTGTCGTCTGCATGCTGCGGCTCAATGACAGGTTGGGATGGTCTTGGTTCACGTTTGAAGGCATTGTAGGATGAATGTCCTGCTCACCTTGCAGATTAGCTTCATTCCAGTGGGGAGCTGATGTAGGGTGGAGTGTGACTGTAAGGAAGATGAAGAAGAGCATTGGTATGATGCCATAGCTTTTCTTGACCCTAGTTTGCACTTGAGTTGGGGTCTGGGTGGATTCCATCGATGAGGATCATGGTTTGCATGTCATTATTTAACAGTTGCAGAGGATGGTGAGATACTCCAATGTCAGGTCAATGTCACCAGCACAGAGGCACTGGTGATGGTCAATTAAATATTCTGGTGGGTCACATCATCTGCATGGCAGATTGAAAACTTCCAAAGCAAGCTCTTCATTCTGAGTTTTGTCATGGCAAGCAATATGAACATTTCAAGGGCATCCTCAAAGCCTTCTAGATTAAATGTGACATTCTCACTGCCTCCTAAGAATCTTTTTCCCAAGATGACCCAAAGTGGAGAAGTAACATTCATGAAGGTGCCATCCATTTCAAGCATCTCCAACTGGTCCAGATGGAAGCCAGTGTAAGGGGCTATGTAAAAATTTGAACATCCCAACAACCTGCCTCATCAACACCAACCTGTGGCAGAGAATAAAGGTTTAACATCAGACTGTTGAGTCACCTCAGTGTCCATAAATTTCAAGGGAAAGAAAGTCACCTTCAGTATCAAAGGGTTACTTAAGACGACGAAGAAAACGAACTTTCTCTGAGATACTGGAAAGTGCCCTATTCAAGAAGAGCAGGACCACTCCTATTTGTAACCAAGATCATTCTCAGATAGTTTTGGATGTTGTCCGTGCACTATGCATCTGAATGCATATTGTTGGAATGAGAGGGTTAATGTTCAATAATCCAGCAGCAAACCTTTTGTAGATAAACAGATAAGTTTGTTTATTTTCACAACTTTCTAAGAAGCTCCTCAGAAACGGTATCAAATTTTCTCTCTCTGTCTCTCTCTCATACACGCGCACACATATATACATATTAATTATAGATCAAGATAGCTATAAACATTCAATGGAACACTTTATTTTAATGTGGGTCTGTTATTTTGAGGTAGAGACAGGCAGGGAATAGAGGGATACCAACTCCATAGAGGCAGAAGATTTTTAGGTTTTTAATTTAGAAAAGCATCATATGTTAGCGCAATCTTGTGGACAAAAGTATCTGTTCCTGAGATGCACCTTTCTTTGTTCTTAAATTTCAAGTTGGTGGATATTGCCTTGAGTGTGCAGAAATATCTCAGCAACTGCAATGGCTTCTACAGTTGGACTGTTTGTGTAACAATACTATGGCTTTAAGAGGTATATTTTATCTTTTCTTTAGGAAGAAATGTTGAGGCAGAGGCATTGGGCTGTCTGCTCAAAGCCAATAAAGTAAACAGCTTGTGAGCTGTTTAAAAATTGGAACAATAGTAGCAGCCTGAATGGATGAAACTCCCACAGAACCAGGCTTTTTAGTTTTTGCTTTCTGCATTTGCTGGAGTCTTGAAGCTGGATGTCAAAACTCTTATTCCTCTCTCCACTACAGCTAAAAGCTGGCGTTCGCTTCCTGCTGCTAGAGAGACAACCTATCTCACTGAATTTGCCTTTGCCAAGGGTGTATTTATGGGATATTACTATATTGGAACAGTTAATTAATGGTAGTTATATATATATTACTTGGTAAAGCAATTTGGTAGCTACAGTTAAGCCAATTCTTTTAGTTATAATAATTTTGTCCATATTTTAACGGTAGTGTAAAAATAAAGTGTGTTTTGCTTAAAGTCAAGTAGTTTGACCAATTGAATTGCATATGGAACACAATGCCTTACACTTACTTTTAAAACAGAACAACATTAGGCTATCTTCTTAATATATTTTGAGGGGATTTGGTCTGGTCCATAACATTTTGCACAGAGGAAAGTAATGGCCTAGTCATACTACCACTGGACTGTTAACCCAAAGACCCAGGTAATGTTCTGGGGACCTCGGCTCACATCCACCATGGCAATGGGATTTGAATTAAATAAAAATTCTGGAATTAAGAGCTTAATGATGACTATGAAACTATTGCTTATTGTCAGGAAAAACCTGTCAGGTTCACTAATGTCCTTTAAGGAAGGAAACTGCCATTCTTACCCTGTCTGGCCTACATGTGACTCCACACCCATGGCAATGTGGTTGACTTTTATCTGCCCTCTGGGCAATTAGGGATGGGCAACAAATGCCGGACTCACCAGTGATACCCTCATCCTGTGAATGAATTAATAAAAGGGTAGCTTGTAGATGGCTTGAGGTAGGGGAGAGAATGGTCCTTTGCTGCTCTTTCAAGGATTCAAAGCTTATAGTCCTTTTACTGTTTGGTTGGTTACAGCAGTCCAATGACAGAGCTTGTTGGTCCCTCTATCCCTGTAATGGAGATCTATCTGCTGAGATGATATTCATGTCCAAACAGGGAGGAAAGGTGCCACTCTATAATATGAGTCTGTAACAAATAAGTATGATTTTCTAAATAAAGCACCCTGTGGTCTTTATTTCAGATGTCTCTCCTTTGGTGGTTGGGTTTTCACATCATAAAGTGTCATATCAGTTAAACATCAATTTGTTTGAATAAAAACCATCAAAGCCAGTGAGTCAATTTAGATTTGTGGACATGCGTGACAATATAAGAACATCTCATAATATAAGAACAGACATTATACCATAATGTAAGAACATAACAAGAACAGCTTTGATGAAGAGCCAACAGATTCAAAATGTTTTCTCAGCATTCTCCCCACAGATGCCGCCAGAGTTGCTGAGTTTCTCCATAAGTTCATAAGCTCACAAGATATAGGAGCAGAATTAGGTCATTCTGCCCATCGACTCTCCTCTGCCATTCGGGTCATGGTTGATATGCTCCTCACCCCTATTTTCCTGCCTTCTCCACATAACCCTTCAATCCATTATCAATTAAAAATCTGTCTCACTTCTCTTTAAATTTACTCACTGCCCCACCATCCACCACATTTTGGGGTAGCTAATTCCACAGTTTCTCCTCAACTGTGTTTTAAATTTGCTACCCCCTATCCAAAAACTGTGACCTCTTGTCCCAGAATGTCTCACAAGTGGAAGCAAGTGCTCTACATCTATTTTATCCATACCTTTTATCTTGAATACTTATTTTGACCTCCCTTCATTCTTCTAAATTCCAGAGAGTATAGGCCTAAACTGTTTAATCTCTCTTAATATGACAAACCCCTCACCACTGGGATCAATCTAGTGAACCACCTCTGAACTGTCTCCATTGCCACTACATCTTTCTGCAAATAAAGGGACCAAAACTTTGCACAATACTCCAGGTGTGGTCTCACCAATGTCTTGAATAGTTGCAACAATACTTCTTTACCTTTATATTCAATTCCTTTAGCAATTTCTGTTTTTGTTTCAGATCTAAAACATCTGCAGTTCTTTGTTTTATATTAGAGATTCACACACCCCAAGTGTGCTTGCATTTAGTTGCAATGTGTGTAGCTACTGGCCTATAGAGTACCACCTCCATTGGCTCTTTCTGTGAATTTACATAATGCCACCAAAGGAGCATCTCATTCCCTGTCCTTGAGCATCATTGCAAAATCTCTCAACAGGCTCTGCTTATGAAAGGGTGAGGAGGGGTGGGACAATTAAGGATTCTCAACAATGCAAACCATCATATATTCATGCTTAAACTCTTAAAATTAATCATTCGAGGGAAGATGCAGAGGATCAAAATCCTATAATGTGGAGACGCCAGTGTTGGACTGGGGTAGACAAAGTCAGAAGTCACACAATTCCAGGTTATAGTCCAACAAGGGTTTATTTAAAATCACAAGCTTTTAGAGGACTGGTCCTTGGGCAGGTAAAGTGGAGGGAGGTGCAGAGGCACAAAATAAATAGGCGAAGAGATAATGACAAGATAATTCCAGATATTTAAGTGCGTCAACAGATAAGTACAAATGGGATGAGTAGAGAGTCGATGGGCTGAATTACCAGTTTTTGCAGGTGACCAAGTGTCAAATTGTGTAAGTAAGGGGTCAATGGCTGAATAACAAATGAAGGGATGACCTATGAACTGATTAATTAAAGCAGAGAGATAATTACAGAGGAACCTCTATTATCCGAACGAGATGGGCGGGCAGTATTTCGTTCGGTTAATTAATTATTCAAATAACAGATTCAATGCCTCTCCTTGGGACCCAGAGTTTTCTGGAGTTTCTTTTTTCCTCTCTCTGCCTGCCTTAATTCCCTCTCTGTTTCAGGGTTTGTTTCTGAGTAGACACACATTTGTGTGTAAGGGACCTGCAGCATTGCTGAAGCCTGTCCCCGCCGCTGCTTCACTTCAATGGGATTGACACAATGAGCACTTGCAATGTCCGCGCCCTCTTCAAGACACTGGGCAGCAGCACACTGCACAACCCCACTCCTCCGTGCACCCCCGCCTGCCTGGCCCCACCCCTGACCCCAGAATGGAGATGGCAGCCGGACTGGACTCCAACAGCGAGACTGCTGCTGCCTTTGGGGGTGAATCTCAAAGTAGCGCACACGCACACACACACACACACACTAACGCAGCAACACGCAGACACACACACACACACACAGCAGCATGCATACACGCGCAGACGCACACACACAACTTTTTACTGCAACCTTTTGACAGGTTTCCACCTTTGCCCTGTACAGGACAATGTTGGAGAGATTATCTGGGGAAGCGGGATTTAGGATACACCCTTGTGTAGAACTCCAGGGGAAGTATGGGGAGAGAGAGAGTGCGGGAGATCAGTCATTTGGAGACGATGCTTGGGCTCCCATCGATGTCCAGGACTGTACACGGCAACACTTCAGTAAGTCAAATTCACTTTTAATCATTGTAAACAAAAGACGCGATCTGTGTTGGTAACACCTCTTTGATGTAATATTTCTATCAGAACGTTGAGAACTTCTTTGGATAATCCAAAATTCGGATAATTGATATTCGGATAATCGAGGTTCCTCTGTACAAATAATCAAAAATAAGATGGTGCTAGAGACACACCGAATAGCTAGAACAGTTATCAGAGTCAAAATCCTCCCAACAACGGGAATATCCACTTTTAATTCCCCAGAAATGAAGGAGCATTCAAATCCGTAATTCTGGCTCCCTGCTGTAGGCACTATTGTTAAAATCAGACACTTTTTGTGAAAAGGTATTCTTTAAAAATATAGGGCCAGATTTTCTAAAGAGTGTCAAACTCCCACAGGTGGCCACTCCAGCCACTTTTTGAAGAAAGATGGGAGATTAGAACTTCTGCGAGGAAATTCTGCTCAGAAATCCCTCAGAAATGTGGAGGCATATTTCCGTTCTAACAGTTCTTTTGAAGCGTAGAACTGGCAGGGGAAGGCAAAACACGTTCTGTTTTCACAGAGTCAGCTACTGTATTCTGGAATTTAGCAATCCTGACAGCTGCTGTCAGACCATAAGTACATAAATTAAGTGTGATGTTTAGGTGCCAGGCAGGTAGGGTGCCAGCTGGAAAGATACCTGGTAAGTAGAGTATAGGTTTTCAGGGTAGGGGGTTAGGGTGCCAGGACAGGAGGATGCCAGCTGGAAAGATACCTGGTAAGTAGAGTATAGGGTATCAGGTTAGCAGCTCATTGAGTATTGCACCGAGTATGTAGGTTATCAGCTGGGAAGGAGGTAAGGTGCCAAGGATAAGATGCCAGTTGGGTACCAGGTAATATGCCAAGTAGCTAGGTCCAGCTGGATAGGATGCCAAGATGCAAGGTGACAAAGTAAGTGGTGCAGTGTTTGGAGTACGTTGGTATGGATGTTGGTATGGGTGGTGGTGGGAGGTGAGGGGAAGTAGAGGGAGGAGTTCCAGGTTTGGTCAGATTTGGAGGGGTGGGGGGAATTGGGGTGGGTCTGACAAGGTGGATCTTACACTGGGCCATAGATGGGTGTGGAGTCAGGGTAGAGGGGTCAGGTCACATTCGGGATAGGAAGTCCAGAATCCAACAAAGGGACCTGGGGGATGTCAGATTAAGTCTGATTGCTGGTTTACATGTAAGGTTTTCTCGCACTCCACTCTCAGTTCAGATGTCAGCTCAAGGTTTAAAGTTTCACAACCTTCTGACTAAATAAACGTACCCTTCAACTCAGACTAAGTATCTTCCCTCCTATTTTTTTAAATTGTGCCCCTTGGTTCCAGATTTCCCGGCCAAGAGAAACATCTTTTCTGTCCTTTTAAGTAATATGGAATTTTCAATTAGATCTCTTCTCATTCAAAACTCTCAAAAATACAGACCCAGTTTGCTCAATCTCTCCTCACTGAACCTTTGTTGCACTCTCTGATTGGCTACAATATCTTTCCTGAGACAAGAAAGTGCACACAGTATTCTAACCGAGCTTCATACCACCAATACTGGAATTAATTCACACATGCTCCTTACTTCTGGTCTTTGAATTGGATTTCTGCAGAGAAGCTCAGGAGTGCCCTCCTTATTCCAATGAAAGATGTGGCAGAAATAGTAAATGCCATATTACACAACAAGCCAAACAACGGCCTCGTTCTGAATTTAATCTGGTGAAGGGTTCCATCTCAAATACTCATGTGCTCTTTCTCTCCTGGACCCAGCTGGCATTTCCACCAATTCCTAATGTTTATCTTGGAACTGGTATTTACAGGATTTATTTTTAGGTTAAAGCTGGGGAACCAATTTTTGTTTTAATTGATTGTGAAGTAATTTGGAATGCCCTGAAAATGCAGATGATGCAATGAACACAGTCCGCCGATTTCTCAGCAACAAACCCAAACAAACAGACAAAACACGTTCCAGAAACCCTAGCGGCCTAGCCACTCTCCCCGACATCAAAGACATCTCAGAAATGACAGCCAGACTACTCAGACCCTTTGGCATCATGATAGCCCACTAACCCATCAACACACTAAAACAGCAGCTAATGAACTTGAAAGACCCTACACCAGGGGTGGGGAACCTGCGGCCTTCTGGGCCATTGTGTGTGGCTTTTTGAATGAATCCAAATTTTGCAGAACAAATCTTTTATTTTTTATTAATATGATTTTTTTCTTTATTATTTTTATTTTAATCTTAAAATGAATGTATTTAAAATACTAGAGAGTAAAAGAAAATTCAATGAAACAATCCTTACAGACTGACCACCACAATTAAAAGAATGTGAATTTTGAAGAATATATAATTGAAGTTTCTTGGATGCAGCCTTATTAAATTATAACCAACATAATGCAGCCTTCCAATATGTTTCCCCACCTCTGCCCTATACAGACAACAAGCAAGACTAACGTCATTTACAAAATACCGTGCAAGAACTGTAACAAACACTACATTGGACAAATAGGCAGAAAACTAGCCACCAGGATACATGAACACCAACTAGCCACAAAAAGACATGACCCTCTCTCACTAGTATCCTTACAAACAGATAAGGAAGGACACCACTTCGACTGGGACAATACATCCATCTTAGGACAAGCCAAACAGAGACACGCATGAGAATTCCTAGAAGCATGGCATTCCAACCAGAACCCTATCAACAAACACATTGAGTTAGACCCCATCTACCATCCTCTGTGAAAAAGAACAGGAAATTACCTCACCGACCCAAAGAAACATAAACATATAAATAGAAAGTAGAAATCATATACAGTGCTTCTCCTGAGGCCCACTGAAGACGTTACCAAGTAGGGTGACGAAATGTCTGGAAATGAACCTCCCAGCTCAGCGAGCAAACCTACATCCAGAACCTCAACCTTAGCTACAAATCTTCTCAAAAGATGATACTATATAAGTGCAACTCATTTCTATTCATATTTAGTAAGAATACCAATGAATAAGCATCCTTGATGCTTTTCAGTGCATTGGATTTTTTTTTAACCACGAGATCTAAGATTTTGTTAGATGTAGCACGTGGGGGAGATCTTTGTATACTCCCTGATCAGCGAGTTGGTGGAACTGAATAGAACACTGATTAAATCCTGCAAATAATTGCCAAGAAACAAAATGTAAATAAACATTATTAAGTCCTGGAAATGTTAAGCAATCCAATCCGGTGAGCACTGTCAGGGATGAAGCAAAGCAGGAATTTAAATGATACAGGAACAAAAATACTAGAAAACCTCAATAGGGTGAGGAAGGAAACAGAGTTAATGGTTTAGTTCAATTATATTTTTTGCCTTTTTATTCAAACGATACAGTTTGTGTATCACACATTTCATGAGACTTCTTTTAGCAGAATGACTTCCGGGAATAAAATTGACTTCAGAAGGAACGAGGAAAGATTTCAGGAACAGTTGTCACATCGGAGCTATGAACAAATGAGATTGTTTCAGTCAAGAAATACAGGAACACAAGATGTTATTGAGCTTCTTGAGCTCCCCTTACACTTGGTGAGATTATGGTTAATGAATGTTATGTAAATAACTACAAGGTAACTCATAAAGGAGTGATGTTGAGCCTGTAAATTGAAAGGTTTTCCAATGAGAGCCTGAGTAAATTTAGTTGATATTCTCTGGAGTTTGGAAGCATGGAAGGCAATCTCTTGGGATATTCAAGATTATAAAGCAGCTACAAAATGTAGATCCCCCTAGTAGGCATATCTAAAAGAGGGTGTCCAGTTTCATGGACCGTTTGTTGAAACTGTGATGAAGACAAATTTAGAATCCTCTACCCCAGAGTGTTTTGGATGCCAATTATTGAATATATTTAAGGCTGAGACAGACAGATGACAAGTCTCTCACACTCTCATGGAATTTGGGTGTGGACAGGACAGTGGAATCGAAGTCCAGATTTGGCCATGATCATATTGAATGGTGGAAGCTCCATATGTTAATCGACAAGGCTTGTTCTTTGCAGACAGAGAAAAAACATGTACACACATTTTGCCTGTTTCAACTCACTAATATAGGTGACAGACATTCTCTGGCTAATTTCTGAGGGAAATGCCGGACACATCAAAGTGAATTTTTTTGGTTTAAGGTTTTAAAAGGCTTGGCAGCAAACTGTCTATCATCATCTATCTTATCGATTCTCCATGACAATGTCACTATCAATCAGATTTCACTTCCTAACCGATCTGCACTTTCCTCTCATACAAATGCTTGTTTTCCCTTTATATTGGTATTTCTGGTCGATTGCCCTGTTGAGCACATAGAGTCATAGAGATGTACAGCATGGAAACAGATCCTTCGGTCCAACCTGTCCATGCCAACCAGATATCCCAACCCAATCCAGTCCCACCCCTACCAGCACCCGGCCCATACCCCTCCAAAACCTTCCTATTCATATACCCATCCAAATGCCTCTTAAATGTTGCAATTGTATCTGCCTCCACCACATCCTCTGGCAGCTCATTCCATACACGTACCACCCTCTGCGTGAAAAAGTTGCCTTTTAGGTCTCTTTTATATCTTTCCCCTCTCACCTTAAACCTATGCCCTCTAGTTCTGGACTCCCAAATCCCAGCGAAAAGACTTTGTCTATTTATCCTATCCATGCCCCTCATAATTTTGTAAACCTCTATAAAGTCACCCCTCAGCCTCCGACGCTCCAGGGAAAACAGCCCCAGCGTGTTCAGCCTCTCCCTGTAGCTCAGATCCTCCAACCTTGGCAACATCCTATAAATCTTTTCTGAACCCTTTCAAGTTTCACAACATCTTTCCGATAGGAAGGAGACCAGAATTGCACGCAATATTCCAACAGTGGCCTAACCAATGTCCTGTATAGCTGCAACATGACCTCCCCACTCCTGACCAATAAAGGAAAGCATACCAGACGCCTTCTTCACTATCCTATCTACCTGCGACTCCACTTTCAAGGAGCTATGAACCTGCACTCCAAGGTCTCTTTGTTCAGCAACACTCCATAGGACCTTACCATTAAATGTATAAGTGAAAGGTTTTGACAAAATGTCTATTTTCTTCAACAAACACCAAGCTGTTGGCTACCAAAGCAAATTCTGCTTCCACACAATTGATTCCATTGGCTCCCTGGGCAGTATCTACGCCCACAAACTGGTGTTGTGATATAAGCTTCTGATCCTATATCTGCTCCATCACAAAATTACCTCATTCCACCTCAATGTTCATTCAACAACAACTTTCTATCTTTATAACCATCCCTCGCACTATAAACCCAACATCACCAATGCCTACATCTCCTTTAACTCCAAAATTCTCTATTCCCATGATTCTGACCTGTTCTGCAGCACATCTCCACCCATTACTTCTATCACCTAGGCTCCATGCACTGGAATTACCCTGCTAATCCACTTAGTCCTTCCTGAGTTGCAGATGTACCATGTGCTCACAGCAGTTGGAAATCCCCCAAATTATGGAAAATTTCAAAAATTAGTACAGAGGATGAAGTCAAGTTCTAGTTCTCAAGCAAAAAAGAATAAACAAGAAAGGACATGCATTTATACGACAACTTTCACTACTTCAGGGCGTCCCAAGAATTTTGCAGCCAAATTATTATACTGTTTTGTTGAAAGGAAAAAATATAGTATCAGTAATTGTGACCTTGATTGTTGTAAAATCCCCCATCTGGTTGCCCTTTCAGGAAGGAATACTGCCCCGATCTCCCACAGCAATGCAATTGACTCTTAACTGTTCTCTGACAGTCTTATCTATCCACCCAGTTGTATCAACCAGCTGCAAAAAACTATAATAAGAATTATACATACAACTACCAAGCATCAATCTCAGGATAATAGGTAAGTCATGCATTGGTGAGGCCAGACTTCAAATTCTGTATGCAGTTTGAGTTTCATTAATTAAAGAGGGATATGATTGCAATGGAAGCAGTTCAAACAATGTTCACTTGATGGACTCCTAGGATGAAGTGCTTGCCTTATGAGGTTTGAAGGATGAACAGTTCAGGCCTATGCTCATTCGAGTTTATGAGAATAAGAGTTGACATTTTTGAATATTCTGAGTGGAGCCTGACAGAGTAGATGTTGAGACGATGTTTTCTCTCAAAGGGGCACAGGGAAGTAGGAAGTTTAAAAATAAGGGTTTCCCATGTAAAATGGTGATGTGGAGGAATCACTTGTCTCATAGGATGGTTAGCCTTTGAAATTCTCTTCCACAGAGACTGCATCATTGAATATTTTCTATGTTTCTACCAGTTATTGGGCTGGATAATCAGCCATGATAATAATGAATGGTGGAGCAGACTCGAGGGACTGAATGACCTACTCCTCCCAATTTTCTATGTTTATATATATTAAAGGAAGAGCTAACAGACTTTTGGTCAACAGGAAATTCAACGGTTAAGTGTGACAAGTGGGATTTTTTTATTTATGCAAGGTTTCTGGTGCCACTGGCTGAGCCAACAGTTATTGCCCATCCCTAATTGCCCAGAGGGCAGCTAAGAGTCGAATACATTGCTGTGGGTCTGGAGATACATATCGGCCAGACCAGGTAAGTTCAGCAGATTTCGTTTCTGAAAAGTTATCGGTGAACCAGATAGGTTTTTATTACAATCGATAATGGTTAATCTTACACTTGCTTTTCATTCTAGTGTTTTATTGAATTCAAATTTCACTATCAGTGGGATTCAAAGCCATGCCTCCAGAACATTAGTGGGGATCAGCTGGATTTCTGGTCTAGTAACATTACCACTCCAAGGTGGAGTTAACAACATAGTCTGATTAGCCATGATTTAATTGAGTGATAAAACAGAATCAATGGGCATAATGGTATAGTCCTATTCCTATCTCTTATGATCTTATGTAAGAATCATCCCACACAAGTGCCAGACAATGAGCATCTCCAAAAAGAGACAACCTACCCTCAACATTTAATGACATGATTCTTGTATGAGAAATGCTTACGACTGAACACCTTTTTGTGTGAGTTGAGAGTGTGTTGCTGGAAAAACACAGCAGGTCAGGCAGCATCCAAGGAGCAGGAGAATCGACATTTCAGGCCAGAGCCCTTCATCTCTGGCCCAAAACATCAATTTTCCTGTTCCTTGGATGCTGCCTGACCTGCTGTGTTTTTCCAGCAACACACTCTTGACTCTGATCTCCAGCATCTGCAGACCTCACTGTCTCCACCTTTTTGTGTGAGGCTGTCTGCACCATTGCTCACAATGGGATAGGTTTGCTGCCAGTGTCCTCTTTTAGGCTGGAGATCATAGGGCCCATTGATCCTGTGTAAATGAAGGAAAACACATGCTTACCTACAAGAAGATTCTCTTGTCTTAAACAAAATATCATTTATTGCATTTTTGCAATTATGTGCAAGTTACGCAAATAACATTACAGACTATGAGGAGGTTGGATGATAGGTCCTACTCTTCCAAGATCCTAAGCTTTTCTACCAATTCTTTATGAGCCTATTATAGTGGGTGGTGCTTCAGGAACTTCTCTGTATAAACCCCTTCAGGTAATTATATCTTTACATAACATCTCCCCTCTCCAAATCTGATTATTGTTATTATTATTATTACAACACATTAATGTTGACAAGTATATTCACCACTGACCCATCTCATCCAAGTCTCTGACTTCACAACTGCAGGTAGTATGGAGATTTCAGTATTCTACCAGAATATGTTCTCTTCGGACTTGAGCTAAAGACTATTGATTTTGACCATTTTCTCGACATGATAAAGTCTGAAAATCCCTTCAAGCTGGATAACATTTCATTTGTTAGATTTCCCTTGTGGAGGACAGCTGTAATGTTTAGACACGCAAATTCTATTTTGCAGTGTCCTGGATTTCTGAATCAGGCAATTTCTCTTTCAATCCTGGATCTCTGGCCATCATTTCTTATTGTTAGTTTCCATGTGTTCGTAAGCACCACATCTTCAATCAGCAAATTTTTATCCTCAATATACCAATAAACCTATGCTGAAGTATGTAAACTCATTATTTCAATGTGTTGATTTGCTTGGACAATTCATTCACCTTCAGAAATTGCATGACCAGTGAAATCATCATTTACTATTACAGCAAGTCAGATAGACATTAGATACTTAAGGTCCTGGTCAGGATTTGGAGCAAGGAAACCTCAAGTACACAGACAGTGTCCAGCTACTCAAAAGAAATACTTTATCTATAACATATTTGGCTACTTACAGAAAATGTGCCCAAGGAGGATGTAGTCACAAAAAAAGAACGTAAATCTTTTTGCTACTTACAAAAAGAGATTAATAAGGTGGAATAATCTTTTTTTAATATTCTTTCATAAGAATGTGGGCATTGCTGGCTATGCCAACATTTATTTCCACATCCCTAATTGTTAAGTGTCAACCATGTTGCTATGGTTCTGGAGTCACATGGAACCCAGATTAAGTAAGGATTGCAGATTTCCTTCCATCAAAGTGAACCAGGTGGGTTTTTACAATCAACAGTAGTCACATAGTTGCCCACTCGTTCTTAATTCCAAATTTTTTAAATTGAATTCAAATACCATTGCAGCTCTCAAACTCAGGCCCGCTGGAGTCCCCTGGATTATTAGTCCAGTGACCGCCACTATGTCATCACCTTCTCACTAACTATTTCAGACCCTTACAACCTTATACACTATTCCTCACTTAACTGGATGCTTTCAGCCAAAACAATGCTAAAGAAACTTGACACAAAACAGGTCCAAACAGCCCACTTGATTGGCGACCTGCCCAAATCATAAACATTCATTCACTCAATAATTAGCATATGGTAGCAGCAATGAAGAAATCGCACACACGGCAAGATCCCATGAAATTAAATGTAACAGTAACTAAATAATCCATGTTTTATTTGATGTTCATAGAGAGATGAGTAACAGTCAGGACATGTTGGAGTACAGATGAAGGGCTTATGCCTGAAACATCGATTCTCCTGCTCCTC
The DNA here is from genome assembly GCF_004010195.1 of Chiloscyllium plagiosum. NCBI lineage: Eukaryota > Metazoa > Chordata > Chondrichthyes > Orectolobiformes > Hemiscylliidae > Chiloscyllium > Chiloscyllium plagiosum. The sequence continues at coordinate 104,571,716 of NC_057715.1, read as the reverse complement.
GGATGCTGCCTGAGCGGCTGTGGTCTACCAGCACCATACTCTTCAACACTCTCTGCTTTTTTTCAAAACAGGGGCCATTGGATCTTTTAACTTAACAGAGGAGATGGGGCCTTGATTTAATGTTTTAATCAGTAGTGCAATAGTCCCCTACTTTTGCAGTCAAGTTTCTGGATATGGGCTTGAACCCACAACTTTGACATCACCTGCAAGTTCCCATCCTATCCACTAATCATCCTGACTTGGAAATATGTCCCTTTTTTCAGATACCTCTGGTTTAAAATGCTGGACTTCCTTCCCTAAACGTTTTGTGGGGTTACCTATAGCACATGCACTATACTGGTTCAAGAAAGCAGCTCATCAGCTCCTTCTCAAGGGCAGTTAGGGATGGTCAATAAACACTGCTCCAGCCACTGATGCCCACTTCACATGACTGAATAAAAAAAGTGTTATCAATTCAGCCCCTGCTGACACCTGTTGGAGGACAGACCAACACAGGAAAGATGTCCTGAAGTCAGAGCTAAAATTGAAATGACTGAATTTGTAGGTAAGTGATTATTTTGAAAAGTTGTCTTGTTGCTTATTTATGTTACTCTTGAACTTCACTTACTGACCTGAGAGAAGAATAATGATTAAAGACAATGTAAAGACATTATTTGATCGACACCTTCCCCTGGTTTATTGATTTAATTGATTTTTGATTACTATTTCTTCTCTAATATTTTTGCTATCTGGTTCAATGGCAGATTCACAATATATTGAATAATATTTCAGACAAGTGGCAGAATTCACATACCGGTATAAATACAGGGAATATTGGAAATGCTCATCAAGTTTGACAGCCTCTGAGACAGAATCTTGTGTTCTTTGAGGTGGTGAGGTAGAAGGTGGGAAGAGTATTTAATTGGGTAGAGCGGTGCTGTGCCGGATTCCAGTCATCTACCCACCTCAACCATAATTACATTCGGGCAGGAAATTCCATGGTCAAATCATTATCAATTGAGAGTCTTGAGAGGCAATTAAGGGTCTCAGTTTATCGCAGTTGGGATTAACCCAGCAACAAGTGAGCCTGCCAATGTATGATGTTCCTGGAAGCAAAAAGAGTAATAGATAGTTATCAGCTTCAGGATGGGATAAGAAAATAAAACTGAGTGAGGTATTCATACATTTACATATTCTCCATTTTACACCCAATTAAACAACCATTAGAATCCTCAAATGTTCAGAATGTTATCTTGGACATTATATACACAGAATCACAATCAGAGTCTTACAACATGGAAACAGACCCTTTAGTCTAACCAGTTCATGCTGAACATAATCCCAAATTTAACTAGTCCCACATGCCTCCTCCTGGCCCATAACCCTCCAAACCTTTCCAATTTATTTATCCATGCAAATGTCTTTTAAGCATTGTAATTGTACCTCCTGCATCCAACACTTACTCAGGAAGTTCATTCCGCATGTGAACCACCCTCTGTGTAAAACATTTGCCACTCATGTCTTTTTTTAAATCTCTCTCCTCTCACCTTAAACGTCTGTCCTCTAGTCTTGAAATCCCACATCCTAGGGAAAAGACAACTATTATTAATTCAATCTATACCTCTCATCTTATAAGTCATTACCAGGTCACCTCTCAATCTCCTATACACCAATGAGAAAGGTTCCAGCTTATCCAGCCTTTTTTTATAACTCAAACCTTCCATACCCAGCAGCATCCTGGTAAACCTTTTCTGAACCCTTTCTACTTTGATAATATCCTTCCTATAAATGGGTGACCAGAACTGGATACAGTAAACCAGAAGAGGGCTCATCAATATCCTGACTTCCCAATGCCTACACTCAAAGGGCTGAGCAATGAAGGCAAGTGTGTCAAACGCTTTTTAACCACCCTGTCTATATGTGATGCAAATTTCAAAGAATTATGTACCTGCACCCCATGTCCCTCTGTTCTACAACACTACCCAAGACCCTACCATTAGTTGTATAAATTCTACCCTTGTTTATTGTACCAAAATGCAATCATTCGCATTTGTCCAGATTGAACTCCATCTGCCATTTTTCAGCCCATTGACCCATGCGATCAAGGTTCCTTTGAACTCTTAGAAAATCTTCTTCACTATCTACTATATACAATTTTGGTGCCATTTGCAAACTTACTAACCATGTCTTCTATATTCTCATCCAAATCATTTATATAAATGACAAACAAAAGAGGACCTAGAACCGAGCCTTGTGGAATACCGCTGGTGACAGACTTCCAGTCCATGAAGCAATCCTCTACTATTACTCTCTGTCTCCCGCCATTAAGCCAATTATGTTTCCAACTGGCAAACTCACCCTGAATCCCATGTGACCCAACTTTATAAATTAGTCTACCATGCATAGATCTATAGCAGAGCCTGCTAAGCAATTGCTATGGAAAGTTTACTGATAGAAGATTCTTAATCAATGTGCCAGACTTTTGAAAAAGCAACATGGCCACATTCTCGAATCGAGCATACGTTGGGCTCTTGCATTCTTGGGTAAGCTTGTGCTTTGAAGCAGGCATTTTATTTGATGCAGATTTAAGCTTGTTACTCCTGCTGTTTAATAATGACACTTCATTTTTATAACAGCCAAGCTGACAGCAGGCAAGATCAATCTGCAAATTCTTCTTACAGTAATATATATGGGTCAAATAAGTACGTCCAAAAATGTTCTCTTTGTGATCCCATTTCAGTGCATGTATATATTTGTAACTACAGAGCTGTGAGGGTGATAAGGAGGATAGGGAGACCTGTCAGAAAGTTGGACACATGGAGAAATGGTTCACCTGCATAGTTTTTAAGTTAAAAGAGCACCCACCTCTCCAAAGGACGTTTCTACAATACCTTCGGCCCAAAACTTCAGCTGGTTAGGCTGTGCCCACTTTTTTAAAAATTACAACGATTTGTAGGGGGTCATGCCACATTTCTCACTTGGTCAGAGCTACAAGACATTCATTGCTACCTCAGAGTTGAGTCTCCAAAACCTACAGTTCAGAGAATCCCAGGTTATGATCTCATAACCTTCAAAATCAAAAACTGAATTTGCTGGAAAGCCTCAGCAAGTCTGACAGCATCTGTGCAGAGAAATTAGAGTGAACATTTCGGGTCAAGTGACCCTTCCTTGGAAAGTTTTGCTCTACTAATAACCTTCAACTCCACTTTCCTGCCTTTTCCCCATATACCGTCATTAACTTACTGATAAAAATCTGTCTCTCATAGCCTTGAATATACTGGATAACGCATCCTCAACTGTCCACTTTGGTATAGAATTCCACAGATTTAAAGACGTTATGTGCCTTCTTTCAAAATGTTTTTAAGTCAGCTTTATGGAGGTCACTCAAAAAAAAAGACCATTTACTATAAACATACTGAAGTCTTCATCCTTGTAATTATTAAAATACTGTACATAACACATAGAGTTCCAAAAATATTAGCGTGGTATTTACATCTGAATGAACAACTGTTCACATTAGGATATACATTCCTCTACTAATTCAGAAATGTTAAATATCAGTGGTAATTTGATCTTTCTAAACAGTTGGCATCCACTTAGATCTAAATACATGGTACAACTTTAAATACAGAAGGTTCTTCAATTACCTTATACGCAGAGCTTTAAGCATGCAGAATAACATTTGATATAAGCATGGAAAGTTTTAAGAACAGGAAAGACAGAATTATATTGAGCTTAAGAAACACACTAAGGCTAAAAGTCAGTTAAACTCCAGGATTTTAGGGAAGGGTGGGATTCAGAACTCAGAAGTTATGGTTCAAGGTTTGGATAGTAGGCAGGTAGGAATCAAATTTTGTGCGATGTCTAGGGGTGATGTCTCCAGTAAACACAAGTAGCTCATGATTCATGTTTGCAACTTGACCTCAAAATAACAGACTGCCTATACCTACTGAATTATTAGAATTAGAAGTAGATTGAGATTTTATTGTCATGTTTACTCAAGTACAGGGATAAAGGAGTACAGTGAAAAGTGTATAATGTCTCCATTCCTGGCATCATCTTCGGTACAAAGTAGAAAAATAAGGAAATAATAAAAGTTCAACATTAGAGTCCTTTCTAGTATAAAATAACAACATTTTACAATGTTAGAATTTCAACATAGCAGTCCTTCTTAAATGCTTAGCCATGCTTGGCTCACACTTCCCACAAGGGTTTAATCTCATCTGTGTTGGGCTCACTCTCTCATACTCTGCCACACCCGACTTTGCTGCAGATGTCGGGAGGCCTCAGGCTGCCTGCTCTCGTTGCCGCTGTAGATACAGGGGGACCTCTATTGCCACCACACTGGGCTCAATCTCCCGCACGCTGGTCTCACTCTCCTCCACTTTGGATTCACTTTCCTCTGTGTTGGACTCAATCTTCACCGGGCTGCACCAAAGTCAACACCCTCCACTGAGAAGAAACCTTGCCTCAGACACACTTGAAACCACAGATAAGTGTGGCTTGGTAACAAACTCAAGCAATCCTTAGTTATGTCATGGAAATGATGTGAGATTAGAGGCCAGGTACTGCACACGAGGAGATCCTGAAAGAGGGGTTATTCTATGTCCCTTTCCATCCACCATCAAGCAACAGCAAAGAGCACATGCAGAAAACTAAGATAAAAACCATCAGCAGCTCTCAAGTTGAAGATAATGTACACCACTATATGTACTACAGCAATTCAAGAAGACAACTTACCACGATATTTCATAGTCAGCTAAGGAAGGGGCAATAAATGCTGGCCCAGCCACACCCATGAATAAATTTTTAAAAGCTGTTAGAAGCTGTGTTGAAGTAAGACTACCAGGAGTGATGCAAGATATGAACAATGTTGAAAAACTACCCTGAATATCATTGATGTGGAGGTGCCGGTGTTGGACTGGAGTGGGCAAAGTTAAAAATCACACATCAATAGCTTATAGTCCAACAGGTTTATTTGGAAGTACAAGCTTTCGGCGCACTGCTCCTTCATCAGGTAACTAGTGGGGCAGGATCATAAGACACAGAATTTATAGCAAAAGATCATAGTGTCATTCAACTGAAATGATATATCGAACAAACCTAGATTGCTGTTAAGTCTTCTATCTTTTAGAATGGGCTGCAGGTATTGATTCATTAATATGTAAATCCCAAAACTTATTTTAAGTCACATTCCCGAGATAACAAGGTTTTATTTTTAAAAAAGGTGACATCTCAGCTCAGACAGTGCCTTAAAGGTGAGAGGTTAGAGTCTGTCTGTATTCTAATCTTGAGTCAGACTGGTTCTATTTCCAAAGTAGGAATTTATAAAATGTCACATGGATTGACTGCCTGCAGACTGTGCGCTTTTTGAACAAAATAGAATGTATCTGCAAATACAATTCTGCAAATACAAATTCACCGTATAGACTTATATGTGTGTGCATGCATGAGACTGTCTTCCAAGATGGACTTCAGGATATGCAACAATGCAGAATGAACAAGCAGAGGCTGATAGCCAAGTTCGGTACCAATGAGGAGACAATGAAGCTCTGCCATAGCTATTGAGAATTTACTTTCAGGGTTCTTACTACCTTCCACGGTATGAGGTTTACTGGAGATCTACCCTTTAGCGTAACATGAGTTTTAAACATATGGATGGAAAAAATAGATCATGAAGCAGGAATCCTTACTCTCCTGCCAACAGATCATGAAACATTAAGGGAATTAAGGCTAAACAAGGAATTATTTTCAATACTTGTCAGCTTTGAGTTATAAAGAGTGACTGGATAGGCTGGGACTATTTTCCACTGGACTGTAGGAGATTGAGGGGTGATATTATAAAGGTTTACAAAATCGTGAAGCCAGAGATAAGCTAAACAGCAAAGGTTTTCCCCTAGGATAGGGAATTCAAAACTAGTGAGCATCTTTTCAAGGTGAGTGGAGAAAGATGGGGACCTGAGGGTCAATGTTTTCACACAGTGGGTAGGTTGTATGTGGAATGAATTGGCAGAGGAGATGATAGTTGCAACATTTAAAAGATATTTGGGTAGGTACATGAATAGGAAAGGTTTAGAGGGATATGGGCAAAATGCAGGCAAGTGGGACTAGTTTAGTTTGGGAAACCTGGTCGGCAAGGACTAGTTGTACCAAAGGGTCTGTTTCTGTGCTGTATGACTCTACTTGCATGTACTACACTAATGGAGGAGTATTGAAGCCTGAAATAAAGCCTGTGGTTTAGATTGATTTCAGGAATCCTTTGTTTGTTTGCACTTTTTTCCCATCCATGCTCCTTTATCCAAGGTCACCCCTTTTCTCCAGAGGTGGGCTGTTTGACTGTTCTAGCTGCCCTCCTTCACTGTAACCACTGGAGGTCCTGGCACAGCTACCTGATCTCCCCTGCTCAGAGCCTTCCCTTACTGAGGCCATCTGCTACTAGATGTTCCATTACACCAGCATTCCACCTGAAAATCCACCAACTCCCTCTTTAAGAATCTCACAACTGGGGACATCCCAGCACAAGCATGGACTTGTTTAATAGTGTCCAAAATCAGAAAATATCTATGCATCTGATACTTCATTGTTGATGGTTGCAGCTGTTTCTAAGCATTCACATCTGACAGCATTTACTCTTTTTGCTTCTTTTGAAGAGAATAACACATGGATAAACTGAGCTCAAAAGGGTACTTCTCCTGCACCCTATCCCCTGGCAATTTGGCATGATGGAAAAGCTCCAGATAAAGATTCAACACGTCATCCACAATTCGCAAACACAGAAAATAGCAGAAAGAGTAAGTCATTCAGCCCTTTGAGTCTGCTCTGCCATTCAACATGATCAGGGCTGATCATTCAATCCAGTACCACCGAGGTGGATAACATCTCATTTAACCACATGCTTCATCTGCCATACAGACACCCATTCACTCAATTTGTCCAAGTCATATTGAAGCATCTGCATGCTCCTCATAGCTCACCATCCCACTCAACTGTGTGTCATCTGCAAATTTGGAGATGTTGCATTTAGTTCGCTCATTTAAATCACTAACATATACCGTGAACAGGTTGGGTCTGATCCCTGCGACACCGGACTAGTCACTGGCTGCCGCTCGGAAAAAGACCTCTCAATTCAGATTCTTTGTTTCCTGTTTGGCAACTGGCTTTCCATCCATGTCAGTAAATTACCCCTGATCCCATGCACTTTAATTTTGCTAGCCTCTAATGTGATAGCTTATCCAAAGCCTTCTGAAAGCCCAAGCAAACGACATCTCTCGGCACCCCCATATCAACAGTATTAGCAAAATCCTTAAAAAAATTCCAGTACATTTGTCACATATGATATCCCTTTCATAAATCCATGCTGACTCTGTCCAATCTTGTCACTGTTTTCCAAATGCTCTTTTATTAAATCATTTATTATGGACTTGAGCATTTTCTCTACAACCATGTCAGGCTAACTGATCTATAGTTTCCCGTTTTATCTCTACCTCCTTTTAAAAACAGTGTGATTATGCTAGCTACCCTCCACTCCATAGGAACAGTTCCAGAGTCGATAGAATCTGGAAAGATGACCACCAATACATCCATTGTTCCTATGGCCATTTCCTTATGTACTCTGGGATGTAGATTATCAGAGTCGAGAGTGTGGTGCTGGAAAAGCACCGCAGGTCAGGCAGCATCCAAGGAGCAGGAGAATCGGATGCTGCCTGACCTACTGTGTTTTTCCAGCACCACACTCTTGACTCTGATCTCCAGCATCTGCAGTCCTCATTTTCTCTGATGTAGATTATCAGGCCCGACGGATTTATCAACCTTTAATCTCATCAATTTGTCCTGATTTTCCTATGTGATTTCCTTCAGTTCTTCCCTCTCATTGCACCCTGTGTTCTCCAACAGTTCTGGGACATCATTTGTGTTCTCTTTTGTGAAGACAGAACAAAAATAATTATTTAATTGATCTACCATCACTTTGTTCTCTATTATAACTTCCCCTGTTTCTGATTGTAAGAGAACTACATTTATCTTTACAAGTCTTTTTTTCTTCACATTCCTGTTTGTAAAAAGATATAAGGGGCAGCTCCTTACCTGTTGGTCAAAAGGCCCCTGGGTTCAAGTCCCACCTGTTCTAGAAGTGTGTCATGGCATATCTGAACAGGCTGATTAAAAATTTCTATGAGGAACTGTTCATTGGGAGGAGCTATCCAGATTCTAATTTATAAATTAATATTAGTGTGTACTTACATGCTACACGACCCTCTAATTTTTATTCTACTGAGGTTTGTGCACATCTGCAACTTCTGCACATGTCTTGCAGGTTAGAAGGAACATTGCTTACACTCATGTATGTGTCACAGGAGGGTAACTTGAATGTAATGTAAATAGACATTAAGTACTATATATCAAAACTGTTCTGTTCAACAACAGTGAGCCTGTCTTCTCCTGAAGGCCTTGAATGGACATTCTTCTCCATGTGGAATCGGTAACATTGACTATTAGCAATATGAAGAGTCAATGGCATCTCAGACAGTCACTACTACAACATAGACCATACATAAAGTGATGCAGATTTCGTAATATAGAACATGAATATTCTAGAATTCTTTCTCACACATTTTTGACCAAGGAGGTATTTCTTTTCCTAGAGTGCGATGAATCTGTGGAATTATGTGGAATTTGCCATAGAGGGCAAGCAAGGCTGGATCATTAAGTATATCCAAGGCTGAAGTAGACAAATTTTGTAAAGTAAGGGAATCAAGGGTTATAGGGAAAAGGTGGGAATGTGAAATTGAGCATTATCAGATTAGCCATGATGTCATTGAATGGCGGAGAAGACTCGATGGGCGAGATTCAGTTCTGCTCCCAAATTCAGTACGATCATGGCTGATCATCCGGCTTAGTATGCTTTTCCCCCATTCATTCCATACCAATTGATTCTTTTAGCCCGAAGAACTATATCTATTTCCTTTTTGAAAACATTCAATGTTTTGGCCTCAAAAATGTTCTGTGGCAGAAAACTCCAGAAGCTCACCACTCTAGAGTTTTTATGAAGATTGTCAGGTCAGCCATCATCTCATTAACCTAACAGCAATCTAGGTTTGTTCAGTATATCATTTCAGTTGCATGACACTGTAACCTTTTGCTACAAATTCTGTGTCCTATAATCCTATCCAACAGTTACCTGATGAAGGAGCAGTGCTCCAAAAGCTAGTGCTTCCAAATAAACTTGCTGGAGTATAACCTGGTGTTGTATGATTTTTAAATTTAGTCTAGATTAGAGTGGTGCTGGAAAAGCACAGCAAGTCAGGCAGCATCTGAGGAGCTAGTGCTTCCAAATAAACCTGCTGGAGTATAACCTGGTGTTGTATGATTTTTAAATTTAGTCTAGATTAGAGTGGTGCTGGAAAAGCACAGCAAGTCAGGCAGCATCTGAGGAGCAGGAAAATTGACGTTTCGGGCAAAAGTCCTTCATCAGGAATGAAGGCAGGGAGCCTCCAGGGTGGAGAGATAAATAGGAGGGGGGTGGAGCTGGTGAGAAGGTAGCAAAGAGTACAATAGTTGAAAGGGGGTGGGGTGAAGGTGATAGGTCAGAGAGGAGGTGGAGCGGATAGATGGGAAGGAAGATTGGCAAGTAGGACAGGTCATGAGGATGGTGCTGAGCTGGAAGGTTGGAACTGGGATAAGGTGGGGAATGGGGAAATGAGGAAACTGGTAAAGTCCACATTGATGCCCTGGGATTGAAGTGTTCCGAGGCGGAAGATGAGGCGTTCTTCCTCCAGGCGTCAGATGGTGAGGTAGTGGCGGTGGAGGAGGCCCAGGCTCTGCATGTCCTCGGCAGAGTGGGAAGGGGAGTTGAAATGTTGGGCCATGGGGCAGGTGGTGTTGTTTGGTGTGGGTGTCCCAGAGATGTTCCCTAAAGTGCTCTACGAGGAGGCGTCCAGTCTCCCCAATGTAGAGGACACCGCATCAGGAGCAACGGATACAATACATTGGTGGATGTGCAGGTGAAACTTTGATGGATGTGGAAGGTTCCTTTGGGGCCTTGGATGGAGGTGAGGGGGAGGTGTGGGGGCAGGTTTTGCAATTCCTGCGGGGGCAGGGGAAGGTACAGGAGGGGAGGGCGAGTTATGGAGGGGCGTGGACCTGACCAGGTAGTCACGGAGGGAACGGTCTTTGCGGAAAGCGAAAAGGGGTAAGGAGGGAAATATATCCCTGGTGGTGAAGTCCGCTTGGAGGTGGCGGAAATGTCGGCGGATGATGCGGTTTACATGGGCACCGGTATGGGCCCCAGTTATGCCTGTCGCTTTGTCGGCTACGTAGAACAGTCCATCTTCCGTTGTTACACCAGCACCACTTCCCACCTCTTCCTCCGCTACACTGATGACGGCATCGGTGCAACCTCCCATTTATCTCTCCACCCTCCCTGCCTTCATTCCTAATGAAGGACATTTGCCCGAAACGTCAATTTTCCTGCTCCTCGGATGCTGCCTGCCCTGCTGTGCTTTTCCAGCACCACTCTAATCTAGACTCTGATTTCCAGCATCTGCAGTCTTCACTTTTGCCTGCCTGATTTTTAAATTTGCTTACCCCAGTCCAACACTGGCTCCTCCACATCATCATCTCATTGAATTACGGAGCAGACTCGATGGGCTGAATGACCTACTTCTGCTTCTCCATCTTATGATTTTATGGAATGAGCGCCTCCTATGTAGCAGGCAATCAATGATTCAACATAAACAATTTAGGAAATCTTGAAAGAATGATTCATAACAGGCATGGAAAAGATTTACAAGGATGTTGCCAGGATTGGAGGATTTGAGCTATATGGAGAGGCTGAATAGACTGGGGCTGTTTTCCCTGGTGCGTCGGAGGCTGAGGGGTGACCTTATAGAGATTTATAAAATCATGAGGGGCATGGATAGGATAAATAGACAAGGTCTTTTCCTGATCTCAGCAGGTCTGGCAGCATCTGTAAGAAGAAAAAAGAGCTGAAGTTTTGAGTCTGAATGACTCTTTGTCATAACTCGAAACGTCAGCTCTTTTCTCTCCTTACAGAAGCTGCCAGACCTGCTGAGATTTTCCAGCATTTTCTCTTTTGGTTTCAGATTCCAGCATCCGCAGTAATTTGCTTTTATCTTTTCCTGATCTTTTGGGATGGGAAAGTCCAGAACTAGTGGGCATAGGTTTAGGGTGAGAGGGGAAAGATATAAAAGGGATCTAAGGGCCACCTTTTTCACACAGAGGGTGTTGCATGATTGAACTGAGCTGCCTGGGGAAGTGCTGGAGGCTGGTACAATTACAGCATTTGAAAGGCACCTGGATGGGTATGTGAATAGGAAGGGTTCAGCGGAATATGGGCCAAGTGCTGGCAAATGGGAATTAGATTAGGTTAATATAGTCTACAGGAGTAGTGCCAGAAGACTCCTTTGTTGCTTTGTTCAAGAAAGGGAGTAGAGACAACCCTGGAAATTATAGACCTGGGAGCCTTACTTCGGTTGTGGGAAAGGTGTTGGAAAAGGTTATAAGAGGTAGGATTTTTAATCATCTGGAAAGGAATAGGTTGATTAGGGATAGTCAACATTGTTTTGAGAAGGGTAGGTCATGCCTCACAAACCTTATTAAGTTCTTTGAGAAGCTGACCAAACAGGTGGATGAGGGTAAAGTGGTTGGTATGGTGTATATGGATTTCAGTAAGGCATTTGATAATGTTCCCCATGGCAGGCTATTGCACAAAATACAGGGGCATGGGATTGAGGGTGATTTAGTTGTTTGGATCAGAAATTGGCTAGCTGAAATTGTGCGTGGGAAATCATGTCTCACAAGCTTGATTGAGTTTTTTGAAGAAGTAACAAAGAGGATTGATGAGGGCAGAGCAGTAGATGTGATCTGTATGGATTTCAGTAAGACGTTCAACAAGGTTCCCCATGGGAGACTGATTAGCAAGGTTAGATCTCACGAAATACAGAGAGAACTAGCCATTTGGATACAGAACTGGCTCAAAGGTATAAGACAGAGGGTGGTGGTGGAGGGTTGTTTTTCAGACTGGAGGCCTGTGACCAGTGGAGTGCCACAAGGATCGATGCTGGGTCCTCTACTTTTTGTCATTTACATAAATGATTTGGATGCGAGCATAAGAGGTACAGTTAGTAAGTTTGCATATGACACCAAAATTGGAGGTGTAGTGGACAGTGAAGAGGGTTACCTCAGATTACAACAGGATCTGGACCAGATGGGCCAATGGGCTGAGAAGTGGCAGATGGAGTTTAATTCAGATAAATGCGAGGTGCTGCATTTTGGGAAAGCAAATCTTAGCAGGACTTATATACTTAATGGTAAGGTCCTCGGGTGTGTTGCTGAACAGAGACCTTGGAGTGCAGATTTAAAGCTCCTTGAAAGTGGAGTCACAGGTAGATAGGATAGTGAAGAAGGTGTTTGCTATGCTTTCCTTTATTGGTCAGAGTATTGAGTACAGGAGCTAAGAGGTCATGTTGTGGCTGTACAGGACTTTGGTTAGGCCACTGTTGGAATATTGCGTGCAATTCTGGTCTCCTTCCTGTCAGAAAGATGTTGTGAAACTTGAACAGGTTCAGAAAAGGTTTACAAGGATGTTGCCAGGGTTGGAGGTTTTGAGATATAGGGAGAGGTTGAACAGGCTGGGGCTGTTTTCCCTGGATCGTCGGAGGCTGAGGGGTGACCTTATAGAGGTTTACAAAATTATGAGGGGCATGGATAGGATAAATAGACAAAGTCTTTTCCCTGGGGTCGGGGAGTCCAGAACTAGAGGGCAGAGGTTGAGGGTGAGAGAGGAAAGATACAAAAGAGACCTAAGGGGAAACGTTTTCACGCAGAGGGTGGTACGTGTATGGAATGAGCTGCCAGAGGATGTGGTGGAGGCTGGTACAATTGCAACATTTAAAAGGTATTTGGATGGGTATATGAATAGGAAGGGTTTGGAGGGATATGGGCCGGGTGCTGGCAGGTGGGACTAGGTTGAATTGGGATATCTGGTCAGCATGGACGCGTTGGACCGAAGGGTCTGTTTCCATGCTGTACATCTCTATGACTCTATGAAAGAAGACGGAGGATGATGGTTGATGGGAAATATTCAGAGCTGAAAATGTGTTGCTGGAAAAACGCAGCAGGTCAGGCAGCATCCAAGGAGCAGGAGAATCGATGTTTCGGGCATGAGCCCTTCTTCAGGAAGGCTCATGCCCGAAACGTTGATTCTCCTGCTCTTTGGATGCTGCCTAACCTGCTGCGCTTTTCCAGCAACACATTTTCAGATCTGATCTCCAGCATCTGCAGTCCTCACTTTCTCCTCTCTGATGGGAAATATTCACCCTGGAGTTCAGTTAATAGTGGGGTACCACAAGGGTCTGTTTTGGTCCACTATTGTTTGTTATTTTTGTAAATGACCTGGACGAGGCATATAAGAATGGGTTAGTAAATTTGCAGATGACACTAAGGTTTGTTGATATTGACAAAGATGTTGTAGGTTACAGAGGGACATAGATAAGCTGCAGAGCTGGGCTGAGAGGTGGCAAATGGAGTTTAATGCAGAAAAGTGTGAGGTGATTCACTTTGGAAGGAGTAACAGGAATGCAGAGTACTGAGCTAATGGTAAGATTCTTGGTAGTGTAGATGAGAGAGATCTTGGTGTCCAGGTACATAGATCCTTGAACATTGCCACCCAGGTGGATAGGGTTGTTAAGAAGACATACAGTGTGTTAGCTTTTATTGGTGGAGGGATTGAGTTTCAAAACCATGAGGTCATGCTGCAGCTGTGCAAAACTCTGGTGTGGCCACACTTGGAGTATTGCGTACAGTTCTGGTCATTATAGGAAGGATGTGGAAGCTTTGGAAAGGGTTCGAAGGAAATTTACTGGGATGTTGCCTGGTATGGAGGGAAGATCTTACAAGGAAAGGCTGGAGGACTTGAGGCTGTTTTTGTTAGAGAGAAGTAAGTTGAGAGGTGACTTAATTGAGACATATAAGATAGTCAGAGGGTTAGATAGGTTGCACAGTGAGAGCCTTTTTCCTCAGATGGTGATGGCTCGCATGAGGAGACATAGCTTTAAATTGAGGGGTGATAGATTATAGGACAGATGTCAGAAGTAGTTTCTTTACTCAAAGAGTTGTAGGGGCATGGAACGCACTGCCTGCAATAGTAGTAGACTCGCCAACTTTAAGGGCATTGAAATGGTCATTGGATAGGCATATGGGCGAGAATGGAATAATGTAGATTAGATGGGCTTCAGACTGGTTTCACAGGTTGGTGCAACATCAAGGGCCAAGGGGCCTGTATTGCTGTAACATCCTATGTTCTATATCTGGTCAGCATGGATAAGTTAGACCTGTCTGTTTCTGTGCTGTGTATCTCTATGACTCTAGAATTAGAATCCCTACAGTGAGGCCTCTTGGCCCAAGTCCACACCAACTCTGAAGAGTAACCCACTCAGACCCATTCCCCTACATTTACCCCTGTCTAATAACACTATGGGCGATTTAGCATGGCCAATTCACCTAACCCGCACATCTTTGGATTGTGGGAGGAAACCGGAGCACAGCCACGTAGACACTGGAAAAATGTGCAAACTTCACACATACAGTCATCAGAGTCTGGAACCAAACCCAAGTTCCTGGCGCTGTGAGGCAGCAGTGCTAACTACCAAGCTACACTTGAAATGTGAGATGAAAGGAGAATCCATGGAGATGCAGGAATTGAGTCTCGGCTATTAACATCTAGGCTCTTCATCATAAGTCAACCGCTCAATCAACTGAGCTAACCGGAGCCCTCGTGGAAATCCTGCAACGGTACAAGTCCTGAAATTGTGATTTTGTGCATGTGCGGAGAAGATGGAAATTAAAATATCTCCATTCACAGAAGTCCTGATAAACCTTGAATGCCCTGAGCTTTTGCCACGTGCCACCCATGTTACTGTATCATTTCTGCAAAGGCGGGAGATCCTCGCGTGCCCGCGTTGCCGGGGTGACCGGGCCGCGCGCGGTTGGGGGTGGGGGTGGTTGCCGCTGTTCTCGCGAGATGTTGAGCGGCTGGGGGCGGGGCGGGAAACAAGAGGCGGGAGGAGCCGGCTGACAGGCTCGGGGGGCAGGAAGGTGACAGCGAGTCGAGCGGCGGCGGTACTAGTAGCAGCAATAACAGGTAGGAGGAATGTGCCATTTCTCCCGGCGTTAAGAAGCCTTAGAGTACCCTCCTTCCCCCGCCAATGAGTGTCATTCCATAGAGCGGCCTACAATTAGCAGCCGAGGGATGGAAGGCATGGCAACCAAACGCCAGGCTTCAGTCTCCCCACCTAGGCCAACCCCCTTCCCCGCCCCTCCCTCCGGTATCATGTTAACACTTCAATTAAAGCCATGTTGACTCTAGATTGTAGTTTCTAATGCACCTCATAAGAGATGTTATGACATCTCTGGTGCAGAAAGTTAAAAATCACACAACGCCCGGTTAGTCCAACAGGTTTATTTAGAAGCACAAGCCTTTGGAGCAATGCTCCTTCAGCTGGTTGTGGAGTCTAACGCAGTAAGACACAATTTATAACAAAAGTTTACAGTATGATGTAACAGAAATTATATGTTGAATAAGACCTGGGTTGTTTGTTAAGTCTCTCATTTTTTAGAATGACTGTTGGTTTCAGCTTTTTCATATGTAAATCTCAGAACTTTTTATAGTTACATTCTCAGGTGAATTTTAACAATGGATGTCATATTGGTCTGGACAATGCATTTAAGGTGTGAGGTGCCTGTGTGATTCTGCCTGTGCCACAATGTTCAGACTGATTCTAATCTAATGAATGGATTTACAGAATCTTATATGGACTCATGCAGTTTTTGAGCAAAATTAAAATGTCATTCTGCAAGTACCAATTCACCCCACAAATGTGTGTGTGTGTGTGGTGCAGGTGGGTCTTGAATCTATGCTTCCTTGTCTAGATGTTGGGACATTGTTACTGTACCACAAACAACCCTTGCAGAGTTTAAAAAGATTGCTATGGGACAAATGAAGTATTTTATTTGAAACAAGACTCTAATTTTAATTCTATTGTTTTTGACTTGACAAAACTACCCATCTCTCCCTCTATACTGTCCAAGATGAATTTCCATCTTTCTTTGCTCTCAATTAATTGAAGTCTTACTTGTACCAGTCATGATTTTAAAGCAACTGCAGTGAATATTTGTATTAAGGATTTTAGTTTGAAGAGATAGAGAGCCTTTATGTTATAATTCCTCAGTGAGATGTGGGCATTACTAGCTAGGACAAAACTTATTGATCATCACTTCTTGCTCTTGACAAGTTGGTGATGAATCCTTTTTAACTGCTGCACTTCCATTGCTGTAGGTAGACCACAGGGCAGTTGTAAAGTCATGGAAACGGATACTTTGGTTCAACCCATGCTGACCAGACATCACAATCTGACCTAGTCCCATTTGCCAGCATTTGGCCCACATCCCTTTCAACCCTTCCTATTCATATATCAATCCTTTTAAATGTTGTTGTACCCACTTCATCTAGTAGCTTGTTACATACATGTATTGCCCTCTGTGTGGAAAAAGATGCCCCGCAGGTCCCTTTTAAATCTTTCCCCTGTCACCTTAAACCTATGTTCTCTAGTTTTGGACTTCCCTACCCTGGAGAAAAAGATTTTGGTTATTCACTCTATCTATGCCCCTCACGATTTTATAAACATGTATAAGGATACCCCTCAGCCTCTGCTCCAGGAAAGAAGTGTAGGAGGTTCCAGGATTTTGATCCTGCAATACTGATTTTTGTCTTTATTCACTTATGAGATGTGGATGTTGGTGGATGGTCAGCATTTGTTGCCCTTGAGAAGATGATGAGCTGCCTTCTTGAATCATTGCAGGCTATGTGCTGTAGATAGATCCACAATACTATTGGGAAGGGAATTTCAGAATTTTGACCCAGTGACAGTGAGGGCAACTTATCTCCATGGTGACTATGGATGGTGACTAGCTTGAAGCAAAACGTGCAGTTGTTGGAGTTCCTATGTGTTTGCTACCTTTATCCTCCTCGATGACAATTGGTTTGGTAAGTGCTGTCAGAGGAACCTTGGTGAAAATCTGTATCTTGAGTAGCATGCCCTATTACTGAATATGATGGTGGAGGGAGGGAGTATTTGTGGATGAGTATTTGTGGATAGGTTGCTTTGTCCTCGATAATGTCAATCTTCTTGGAGGTTGTTGAAGCAGTACTCATCTAGGCAAGTGGAGAACATTCAATCACACTACTGTCTTGTACCTTGTAGATGGTGAACAGGCTTTGGGGAGTTGAGTGGTCAGGTGCTCAATGCAGAATTTCTAAACTCTGACCTTCTCTTGTTGTCACAACATACAGTGGCTTAGTGAGTAGTCATCATCCTCAAAACAAGGGTTGAATGATGTTGATTAATATGTAAATGATCTAGTGAGGACATAGAGACCCTTTTGGTGCAGTGGTAGTGTCCCTACCTCAGAACCAGGAGATCTGGATTCAAGTTCTACTTGCTCCAGAGATGTGTAATGACATCTCTGAGCAGGTTAATTTAATAATTAGTGAGGTTGTTTGCGCTCTAACTCAAACAATATAGGCTAATTTTCACAACTTTTTTTTCATCATCCTTTTTTTTAATTCAAGAGCATGTTTTGTGACTATAGGGAGCTGAGGCTTACAACCAGAAAAGCATTCATGAATAATTTGCTCAAAGGATGAATGTCAGTGGCAAGATGAACTTTTTATTTACTCATCTCCAATTTTTTTTAAACTGCTGCAGTCCATGTGGTGCCATCAACATTGCTATCAGGGTGGCAGTTGAGGAGTAGTGACTTAATTCCAAGGATGTACCTGTGCATCTGCTGCCCTTCTTTTAAACCATAAGAAATGGGAACAGAAGTAAGCCATTCAACCCTTAGATATCCAATAGAATCATAGCTGATCTATCAAACGGATCTAGCATGTACTAACAGAGTTCATGGGATTGAAAGGCATTGGGAAAGAGCTCTGGCAAGTTCCTGTGATACATCTTGTATATAGCACACATGGTATGTTAATTGGTTAGAAGTGAATGTTGAAGGTGGTGGATGGGTGCCTATTGAAAAGACCACTTGGTTCTGGATGATGTTGAGCTTCTTTTTGGAACTGTACTTGTTGGAACAGAAATTGGTTATTCAGGCCATTAAGTCTTCTCTGCCATTTGGTGAGATCATGCCTGATCAAATACCCTTGTGCTCTATTTTCCTGCCTTTTATCCCATAACCCATGATTCCTTGCTGATTTTAAAAACCTGTCTATCTTTGAATATACTTAGCAATCCAGCCTTGACAGCGCTCTGAGGTAAAGAATTCCTCAGATTGACTACTATCTGAGAGGGGGAAGAAAACATTCTCATTGCTGCCTGAAATGGGTGACCCCTTACTGAGTTATATCTTCTGGTCCTGGACTCTTCCCACAGGGGGAAACAGCCTCTCTGCATCTATCTTGTCAAGCCCCTTAAGAATCTTGCGTTTCAGGAAGCTTTCCTCACATTCTTCTAAATTCCAGAGAGTACAGGATACTTCAGTTACATGCTGCCTTGAAGTTATGGGAAGTCACTCTTCCTTCATTTTGAGGTTGGCTTTGTTTCTAACCAAACCTAAATTGAATATCAGTGAGCAGGATATTGCTATTTCATAGCTGGAAATGTGTTGCTGGAAAAGCGCAGCAGGTCAGGCAGCATCCAGGGAACAGGAGAATCGACGTTTCGGGCATAAGCCCTTCAGGCTTATGCCCGAAACGTCGATTCTCCTGTTCCCTGGATGCTGCCTGACCTGCTGCGCTTTTCCAGCAACACATTTCCAGCTCTGATCTCTAGCATCTGCAGACCTCACTTTCTCCTATTGCTATTTCATAGGACTGTTGATGGTTGGTTTTTTTCTCTTATGAATGCGTGCTGAGAAATGTGATTTGCTTCCAATCCTAAACCTTACTAATCATGATTTTAAGTATACAGAAAGGTGCTTCTACATCTCCAATGCCCTTAGACATTCAGTGGTGTTACTATCACTGAAACATCATGTGTTACCATTGACCAGAAACCCCCATATCAACACCTGACTACAAGAGTAGGTCAGAGGTTCGAAATATTGTGGCAAATAAGTCACCACCTAACTCCCCAAAGCCTAGCCACCATTTACAAGGCACAAGTCAGGAGTGTGATGGAATACTCCCCACTTGCCTGGATAGGTGCATCTCTAACAATATTCGAGGAGCTTGACACCATCCAGGACAAAGCAGCCTGCTTGATTGACACCACACCCATAAATATCCACTCCCTCAACCATTAATGCTCAGTACTATCTAACAGGATACAATGCAGAAATTCACCAAAGATCCTTCCAAAGCCAAATACCAGGGTAAGATCTACATGGGAACATCACTATCTGCGAGTTCCTCTCCAAGCTACTCACCATCTTGACTTGGAAATAATTCGCCATTCCTTCATTGTCATTGGATCAAAATCCTGTAGTTTTCTTCCTAAAGAGTATTGTGGGTTAACCTCCAGCATGTGGACTGCAGTGGTTCAAGAAGGCAGCTCACCACCACCTTTTTAAAGGGCAACTAGGAAAATGTAATAAATGCATTCAAGCCAGCAATGCCCACATCCCAAGAGTGAATTTTTAAACACCAGACACCCAACTGCAGGTGCTGTAAATCTGAAACAAAAACAGAAGTTGCTGGAAAATCTTAGCAAGTCTGGCAGCATCTGTGGAAAGAAAACAATGTTAATGTTTCAGGTCCAGTGACCCTCCTTCAGAACTCCTTTTTCTTCATAATAGGAGATGGGGATGGAGTTAGAATGAAAGTATTTGACTCTTACCTGTCCTGTCACCTTTAGTAGTTGGTGAATATATACACCCAGGTGCCTCTGCACCTGTACCCACCCCTTATCACACAGTAGTTGTTCAGTGCATCATCAATTAACTTCTCTACTGTTGGTTGTCGGATGTCATTAGCATAAAGAAACTTCTGGTATATGGATGAATGAACTGATTGCAGGTCCTCTCTTAATGCCCTATGGACATGATTCATTTGTAGTATGAAATTAGCATTGCATGACATTTGACCAGGTACAAGTAGCAGATTCCTGCTGATGAAGCAGTTGTCTCCCTTATATAGGCGAAAGTGAGGACTGCAGATGCTGGCGATCAGTCAAGATTAGAGTGGTGCTGGAAAAGTACAGCAGGTCAAGCAGCATCCGAGGAGCAGGAAAATCAACGTTTTGGGCAAAAGCCCTTCCCCATCACCCCAGACCTCCCCCTCACTGAGGGCGAACGATCAGTCCTCAGCAAAGGCCTTACCTTCATCTTCCTTCGTCCACGCATCCATGAATTCAATACATGTTGTGACGTCAAACACTTTTTTTTTTACCCCACTGCCTCCGCCTCTGAGCTTTTTCAGTCAGGAATCCTGCCCACCTTCTGAGGACTCCTTCACCCGCCTCCAACACACTCCATCCATCTGGACACCATGCTGGCCAGTACCCGCCCTTGATCTCTTCATTTCCAACTGCTGCCAAGACATTAACCGCCTCAACCTGTCTATTGCCCCTATTCCTCTCCCCCACTCCAGCCTCTCACCTTCCTGACACGCAGCCCTCCACTCCCTCTGCTCCAATCCCAACCTCACCATGAAACCAGCAGATAAAGGAAGTGCAGTGGTAGTTTGGCACACTGACCTCTACACTGCTGAAGCCAGGTGCTAACTCAAAGACTCCTCCTCTTACCACCCCCTTGATCATGTCCTTCTCTCTTCGCTTCCCCCCCCCATCACAAAAAAAGAAAATTTGAAGGGCTTTTGCCAAAAATGCCGATGTTTTTTTTTCCCTTCTCGGATGCTGCCTGACCTGCTGTGCTTTTCCAGCACCACTCTAATCTTGTCTCCCTTATCTGGCTGCTCAGTTCCTCTCTCTCTGCCAGCTCTCTTGTACTGAACCATACTGTTCACCATACTGATGTCATAATTAACCATATTTTTCAATTATATATCCAGGCAATCAGTGAGACCACCTATTTCCATCTTCACCACGTAACCCAACTCTGTCCTTGCCTCAGTTCTTCTGCTGAAACCATAATCTATGCGTTTTTTATTTATGGACTTGATTTTTCCAACACATTACTGCTTATTTCCCATGTTCTAATCTATGTAAACCTAAGGCCATCTGAAACTTTGCTGTTTGTGGTCTTATTGGTACCAAATCTCATTCACCAGTCATCTCTTTTCCACCCCCATCCCCACACCTTACTGATGTGCACTGGTTAGAAATGCCTCAGCTTGAAAATGTTCATACTTGTTTCCAGATGACTCTGGCACTCCAAATAGCAATCTCTTCCACGCCCACAGTCTTTCTGGTGCTTTAATTTTGACCTCTGGACATTCCCGGTTTCAAGTGCTATGCAATTGGTCACTATGCCTTTACCAAACTAGGTCCTAAGCTCTGGAGTTCCCTTTCCACCTCTTTCCTCCTTAAAAATGCTCCTTAAAACATATCAGACTATCTTTCTTAGTGTGTCTGTGAGACTTGGTGTTGGCATTTTGTTTGACCGTGCTATTGAGATGCTTAGGTATGTCAGGGGTGCCATCTAAGAACAATTTATTATTTCATGGTTTTTTTTGGTGCCAAATCACAAACGTCTTCAGTTTTATTTCGTAAGTTGAAATGTTAAAATTTGAAGTGTATTCCCTAAACTTGTTAATGGGTAACTGTAGTTTAATGGATTGTAATGTGAAATTGGCTGCCACTGGTGCAAGAGTCTGAAATGCATTGCCTGAGATGATGGTGGGGACAGGTTCAGTAGTAGCTTTTGAAGGAGACTTGGTAGGCCCCTAAAGTGTAAAATACTTGTAAGGCAATGTTGAAAGGAACCTTCTCAATTGCTCTTGTTAGACAGCTGGAATGGATTTGACAGGCTGAATAGCTTCTTCTGTTGTAACTATTTAATGATGCTAAACTCTGGCTTACTTTCCACAAGGAGGGAAAAATAAGGTGTGTTCCCTAAAATTCCTCTTGTTTGCAGTTTGCTGCCTGCTGCCTGATTCAAATGTTTTATAGGCACTAATTGCAAAATTGTTTTTGTTTACCTTGTCAAATGAAGCTGGCAGAAATAAACAACAACTGAAACACGCAGAGTAGACTTTTCAATTAAAAACTTTGTTTCCTTTTCCCAGGAATTCTTTTATTTGCGTAAAGCGGAGGAAGACCGCACAAGAATTTGTTTTCCACCGACAAGTCGTTGCAAACAGCTTCCAACAATAATCTTGGTTTTTGGCACATCCTGAATCAAGTAACAATGCCAGCTGCTCCAGTTCTACAACCTGTTCTTAAAATGAAAGTTGATGAACTCTTCCTGTGTTGGTTGAGCGAGACAACGACGCAGTCCATGCTGAAAGATTACCTGAAACGAATACAGTCTGGTGAAACAATTGAAGTAGGCATTGGTGATGCATCAAATGACCAACCTTCAACTGTAAGCAATAACAACAAACATTCCACCTCTGAATTGAACATATTGAGTTACTCAACTTCCCCTTTAGTGACTTGTAAATTTTGTTCAAGTCCTCCATCCCAGCTTACTTCGGCTCTCCCATCTGGCACAGTTTTAAGTCCTAGAAATGGATTAAATGCTCGAACAACGAGGAGATCATCGGGGATTAAAGCTGTAAGTGTTGCATGTTTTTCACTTGAAACTCGGATTTTTCTTCTGTTAAGAAAGAAGTTGAATATTGTCTTTTTAATTTTACTGGAATGAAGAACTCACACTTACAAAGTTGTAGTGACATTTTTCAGCTAGAGTTCTCCCATGGTTAGTTGGCAAATGTATATAATGTGTTATTGAGCTTTACTGTCCATAAAAGGTCCATTTTGAATCCCTGGTAAATTTGCTGGTCATAATACGAACACAATAAACCTGAAGGATTGATTTGAGGAGTAGCAGAGATAGCAGTTCTGAAAGTTAATTGCACAGTGGTGAGATTTCAGAGTTTCTTGGTGGAATGACACGTGATTAAGATGGTAGAGTTGGGGTTCCTAGCAGTGCTGAATTGTAAGAGTGAAAATTGTAGGAACTATGTCAAACTCTGGAGAGTGAAGTCAGGTAGAGCATCTCATCCTAGTTAAATTATTGAGAATGGAATGCAGTGAGGATAGTTGCAGTTTTTTGGGGTAGAATTAAGATGAGAGTCTTGGATAAATTTGTTCTTATGGAGTAAAGCTTTGGAGCCTGCCAAACATGATTTCAAAATGTGTAAATGTTCAAGCAAATTCTTCCTTTTTAGTTTGTTAAAAGCAGACAGTGTTTTTATCCTTCATCGATTTATTTCTACCTAATAACTGTCCCGAACTCCGCTTTACCATTTGTCTATGCTGCTTTGTCAACTGTGCAGTGAAACATTGTCCTGAATTTATCTTTATATTTGCACTTTCTTTTGCTTCCAAAGACTGATGTTAGTTTTTGTTATAACTCTAGCTATTTTAATCTATTTTGCCTTTGCATTTCAAAGCACTCTGTGATCCATCATTACTTAGATTCGTGAGTGCTTGCACTTGTTTTGTCAATTTGCTAAAATATTTTAGCAGCCAGAATAGGCAACAGCAAACCTTCTTTTTTTTTCTTTCCCCTGAATACGGTGTTGACAGCTATTAATTGCTGAAGACATTTGAATATATTTTCTCTTTTTTGAGCAAGCACATGAACATTGCAGTAATAGTAAAAGTGAAAAATTGAAGAAACCGTGTATGGATTGCCAATAGAAAAAGTCTTGACTTGCATTAGATTTGTAGATACTTTAATTTCTGAATCTGATTTTTTTTTTTTTGTTGGGAATTTTGAGCAAATGTGGGAAAATGAAGTTGATCAACTGTTCGAATTGAATGGTAGAGTAGTTCTGAGGGCCTTGATTGTCTATTCCTATTCCTATGTTCCTACAAATTGAATTGTATGCTATTGGAAGCATGGGGCCATAATTATATGCAGTTAGTTGGTCAAATACATTCTATGCAATTATTCCTATATGTTGTACTTTAATTTGTGAAAAACTAATGATACTCTCCGTGGATGATAAAACTGTGTCGGACAATACAATTCTCTCAATCTTTTTAGTTTGAGTAAGCTGCTACCATTTTTTTGGGGTGGAGTAGTTTGGATCCTAGGCTGTAATGAGGTAAAGGCAATGGTTAATTCCAATAATAACCAACACATGGAACTTAAATTCCATTCCTTTTTTTTTAAGAGTAGTTTTTCAAAAAGAACTAAAGTGTTCTGCTATTGCTAAAAGGCTGAAAAATCAACAGTATAGCCATTTTCCTGTTGGTTGATGTTGGCTTGGAGTGATGGAGATGGGCAGTCATCTCAGTAACTAAATGAAAGGTGGAGGGAGAAAGTAAATTTGGCCTAAATGTAGAAAAGAGGTGGAACAAAATATGTGTTTTAATTGTTTGAAGGGTTCTGAGAAAAGTAGTGTATGAACTGTAGAATAGGTGCTTTGGATCTCATTTTTGTTGGCAATTCATAAATTCTTCCAGTATTTCCAACCATAATTTCTTGTGAATTGGGAGGGGGAAATTTCTTGTCTGCTCAAATTTTTTAAGCTGTTAAAAATAATTTGTAATAATCCAGTTTTACTGACATAAGTATCATCTAACCACCTTGGTCCAGGTGAGCTAGTCTGCTTGTTTAACTAGGTTTCCAGCTGTAGCTTATTGGCTTGGGGCCAACAACAGTAGACAAATGCTGGAAGTGAACTAACTATATTGAGGAGGAATGGGTTAATTTAATTTTAGTTTCACTAGTTGTCATCTAGAATTTTAACCCATGTCTCTAGAGCATTGGCCTGGGTCTCTGGATTACTTGTTGAGTAACATTTGGGGAGCCACTATCTCCCCAAAATCTAGAGAGGATGGCAACTGGTGAAATTTAAATTCATCTAGAACCAAAAGCTAGTGTCAGTAATGGCGCTTTTATGGCGCTTTGATCATTGTAACAACCTGTCTGGTTCACCAACATCCTCACCCATCCTGGTCTACATTTGACTTCAGACTGGCAGCAATGTGGTTGACTTTTGCCTTTGACTGCCCTGTGAGATGGCTGGGTAATCAGGGATGGATAACAAATGCTGAATTTGCCAGTGACTCCTAAAGATTTAGTCAGAAAGCAAAAGTGGCTTGAGCATGCATGGAGATGGAGAAAATTAGCAGATGGGACAGATGAGTGGTGCAATTACAAATTTTATTTTTTAGCTGATTAACATTCGTGTGTTTGACTTTTATATGAACTTTGGAAATTGCTGGTTTCGTGATATTTGTCAATTTGATACTTGGATGTGGTATACTGCATTGGCTTTTATACCAATATATAATTACCTTCTCTCATCCATATGTTTTTATACATTCTGGGGTTGTGGACATCACAGGCTAGACTTGCATTTATTCCCCCCCCCCTTAGTTGCCCTTGAGAAAGAGGTGTTGAGCTGCTACCTTAAATTGTTGCAATCCAGTTGGTACAGATAAATTCATAATGTCACTAATTTGGAAGTTCTAGGACTTTGACCCAGCAACACTGAAGACGCTGATATTATTTCCAAGTCAGGCTGGTGTGTGACTTGAAAGTGATGTTGTTGTCATGTATCTGCTGCCTGTGGCGTTCTAGATGGTAGTTGTTGTGTATTTGGAAGGTGAGATGTAAGGAGTCTTGGAGAGTTTCTGTGGTGCATCTTGTAGATTGTACACACTGATGCTATTGGGCATCATGGTGATGGGAGTGAATGTTTTTGGGTGTAGTAACAGATGCACAGGCTGTTTTTATGGTGTCTAGCTTCTTGAGTGGCTTTGGAAATGTACTTACTCAGACAAGTGGGGAATATTGCAATTAGTGAGCAAGGTATTTTGATTTAATATTTACAGTTATTTTCTTCAAAGTAATCCTAACTTCGGCCTATTCAGGAAGGATATTTTTAAAATTTAGTTCCTATGATTTTCCCTCATTACAGAAAAATATATTCTTCGCATATTTGGTATTTGAAACTGGCACGTTGTTTGATGAAGGATTAAAGAAACGTAGTGACATAGAAAATAGGTACAGGAGTATGCATTTAGCCCTTCGAGCCTGCACCATCATTCAATACGATCATGGCTGATCATGCAATCTCAATATCCCATTCCTGCCCTCCCGACAAACCCTTTGATTCCTTTAGTCACAAGGGCCACGTCCAGCTCCCTCTTGAATCTGTCTAATGAATTGGTCCCAGCAGCTTCGTGTGGAAGGGAATTCCACAGGTTCACAACTGAGTGAAAAAAATTCTTCCTCTTCTCAGTCCTGTATGGCTGATCCCTTTTATTCTTAGGCTGTGACCCCTTGTTCTTGACTTCCCCAACATTGCAGGAACATTCTTTCCATCTAGCCTGTCCAGTCCTATCAGGATATGTTTGTATGCAATGACCCCTCATTCTTCTACAATCAAGCAAATACAAGCCCACTCCAACCCCAGTGTTTCCTTATGTCAGTCGTGCTATCCAGGGGATCAGTCCGGTGAATATTACTGGACTCCCCTCAATAACTAGAATGCCCCTCCCCACACTAGGAAACCAAAACAGCGCACAACACTTGAGGCATGGCCTCACCAAGACTTTGCATAACTGCAGCAAGGCATCCCTACTCTAACACCCAAACCCTCCTGCAGTGAAGGCCAGCATGCCATCAGTTCTCTTCATTGCCTGCTGCACCTGCATGCCAACTGTCAGTGTTTAAATAATTGGGTATTTAAGCTTTGGTAAAAGACAGGAATATTATGCAAGCTAAACTTTTCAGCCCTTTATGGTGTGCAGCTACATTATGCACACAGATTCAGAATTGGGCCTATATTTGTACCGTTGAACACAATTCCCAAATTGGCCCTATATTTGTATTGTAGCACATGCATTCTGGATTGGCACTATATTTGCACTGGTATAGCATGGCAAGAACATTGCTATCTAATAACAGACCTTCAGACAGCTGATTCTAATCAGATCAGATGCCTGGTAATTTCTGACATGGTAGTTGTTACATGAGAAGGCAAAGGTATTTAGCATTTGTATATTGATAGTTACAGTCACTTCAAGAGGTGATAAGTTGAAATAATGTACCAGGGATGTATTTGTAAGGAACTTGTATTTCTGTTCCTTCATTTACCCCATTTGTTTTCCAAATAAGTAATTAATCTTTTCCAAGCAATGCAGAAAATTAATGCTTGAGTTGATCTTGTTCCATTACATATGTCAGGTGAAAGTGGCATGTGTAGTAGAATATAAGTGTAGTTTTGCTAATGAGTTTTTATTAAATGACCCCGTTCTTGGTAATAGGTTTTCTTTGGTTTCCTTTTCTTCACCCCCCACCAAGAAAGCTTTTTATGATACTCCCTCACCCTTCATCTCACTTACAGAGTAAATTTTATTTTAAAGTGTTTGCTTGTATGCTTTTGAAATTTTGTTCATCTGTGCACTGGCATTATTTATATATGCAAGAAAAAGTCCACTTTTTTTTTGTTTTTTATTTAGTTATGCACTTTGTGGTTTGTAATCAAGTTGTCAACATGTGCTTTAATTAGAATCAAAGCTATTTTTAAAAACTGGTTCTCAATTTTGTACCTGATCCTGTTGTATTTTCTTGGTAGCAATTTTGCTTTTTTTTTTAAAAGCAAGATTTAAGGAAAGTTATGGAAGCGCTAAATTTTGTTTTAGAAGGAAGAGCTGTTTAAGGAAATCCCATTTCACTCAGCAATAATATTGAGTCACTTAAGCGGCAAGTGGTCAATTAGTAATTTTTAGATTAGAAATCGGCCCATGCAAAGCTGGCTTGAGAGGCTAAATGGCTAGCTATGGAACTTGTATTTCTAAATATTTTGCTAAGCTATTTATATCCATGGGCATATACATTTTGGGAAGAGTAAAAATATCCAGTAAACTAAAAGCCAACAATGTTGGTTTTGGGACATAATGTTAGATAGATGAGGATTGATTTTAAAGAATGTTTTTCTTCTGAATTCTTCAAAAGAATTGTCACCTTTAATTTATTTCTGCTTCATAACACTCTTTTGCTGTCCTGGAAAGGATTAAAGAAAAACTACAAATGCCAGTCTCGATATTTTAAAGCTACATCCTTTCTCTTACCTCTTTTATTAATATCACAGATACTGACTCGCTTAGTGTCCATTCTTCAGCTTGCTGAGCTGAAAATGTCTAAATCTACATTTATTCCCTTTATTCATATAAAGTTGTGCAACAAGATTGAAAATAAGGGTAATTAGCACTTATACTTACCTGAGTCCTCAAAACTTTCTGCAATGTGCATTCTTCATAAATTCAAGTTTGACATCACAGATTATGAACTGAATTTTCTCAACCTCTGGACAATGTGGGCAGTGACGAGTTAGCTGAGAGAATTTCACAAGATGGGAAATTTAAGATTCTTGACATTCTGTCTTGTATTTTCCTGGCCAGTGTTTGACCAGTGAAATGAGACTTTCACGAGTGAGGACAAAAGACTTATTTGCAAGTATTTATATCTCTGTACTTAGTCTTGCCTCATTTATGTGCAATTTCCTGTGCTCCTGTAAGCAGAGAGAAACTAGACCATTCCCAGTATAAAAGTCGGTAGGTACCTGTGCTCCAGCTCACCCCTTGTTTCTCAGAACCTCCGTCTTGGTTGGGAGTCCTCAACATCCCTATATACTTCATGGGCTTGACAGCATGTAGCCCATGGCAGATGTTGGCATTAGAGACACAACAGTCACATCACAACACATTTTGGACTAGCTGGGAGCACAGTTCACCACGTCTGTGCTGCACTTTGAAATCCACCACCACTTTACATTGCAATGCTGCTGCTAGGCCATTTTGCTCACTGAGGCAGGCACCCATCAGGTACATTGGAACAGTATACATCTCAAGGATTTTTTAAACTTTTTCATTTTAGAATCATTTTACATAGAATTATAGAAGTCCAAATCATCCATACTGACCAGGTCCATTTGCCAGCAGTTGGCCCATATCCCCCTCAACCTTTCCTATTCATTTAAAAGGCATCTGGATGATTAATTTTTGTAATTGTACCTGCCTCCTCCACTTCTTTATTCCATCCCCTTGGGTCCTTTTTTTTTTAGATCTTCCCCTCTGCCTTAAACCAATGCTCTCTAGTTTCGGTCTCCCCTACCCTTGGCTATTCACTATCCATGTCTGTCATGATGTTATAAACCTGTTTGTTTAAACTTTTATGAACAGGTTTTCTGACAGATGAACCCCAGCAAGGGATCAGACTCCCCAGCCACTTCTCAAATGATCCTTCAACTCCCACGCGATAATTTGCAGACTTGACTGTATTGTAGGCCGAAGCCCCTCCTGCCACTATTTTCAAGCAGGATATACAATGCTAATGCTGACTGCCCTCCTCTTCATTTTAGCCTTACCACAGAAGAGCAGGTGTACTTGGTTTTGTGGCCATCTTCTTGATTTGAGCAGAGCTTGTTTTCTTCATGGTCTGTGCCTGTTTGATGCTTGCAACTTCTGTGCCTTGCTTGTTTGTATGTTGTTGCATCTTTCAGAACATTCAGGCTTAGTATATTTGTCTTTTTTTTTTTACCTCTTTGCACAGACACCAAGCTAGGCAGCTTGTCATGTTTGCCAGCTTATACCCTTCCTGAGGTGTAGTGCTAAGATCTGCCCATGGTATGTTAAGTGGGCTCTAACCAGAGTTATTTATAACTGCAGCATAACTTCTGCATCCTTGAACTCCAGTCCTTCACATAATAAAGGCCAGTATTTCTTTAGCTTTCTTGATTATTTTCTGCACTAGTTTGTGACATTTTAAAGATCTTTACATCTTAACTCCCAAGCCTCTTTAAGTATCCACTATATTTACATAGAAAATAGGTGCAGGTGTAGGCCATTTGGCCCTTTTTTTTTTGAGCCTGCATCACCATTCAATATGATCATGACTGATCATGCAGTCTCAGTATCCCATTCTTGCCCTCTTCCCATACACCTTTATCCCTTTAGCCGCAAGGACAATATCCAGCTCCTCCTTGAATATATCAAACTGGCCCCAACAGCTTCCTGTGGTACAGACTTCCACAGGTTTGCAACTGAATGAAGAAATTCTTCCTGATCTGAGTCCTGAATGGATTACTGTTGATTCTTAGACTGTGGCCCCTTGTTGTGGACTTCTCCAACATTTATTTCATACTACCTTAAAAAGTATCCCAATCTATCCTTTCTTGGTACAGAATGGATAACCTCACACTTGCTTATGTTGAACTTCATTTGCCAGTTTTGCCCATTTTGCTGAGTCTATTAACATCCCTATGTATTTTTATACTATCATTTGCATGGTCTACAATGCTGCTTAATTTTGTGTCATCAGCAAATTTTGTACAGATTACTTTCTGTGCTATTATTTAAGTCAAGGCGAGTAAAATGTGACTGTTGGATTGGTGCAATAGTTGATGCTTTGTTTGATTTTATTGCAAATGGTTATCAAAGACATAGAAGCAGAACAAAGTCAAATAAGTTCCTGCCGTTTTCAATATTGATTTAAAGAATGCAGCTAAAATTGGTAAAGTTGTAGCCTAGTAAGAATGGTTTATAGAACATAATCCCTACAGTATGGAAACTGGCCATTAGGCCCAACAGGTTGACTCTGACCCTACCCTACTACTTTACATTTACTCCTAACTGGTGCACCTAACCCACACATCCCTGAACACTGTGGACAACTTAGCATGACCATTTCATCTAACCTGCACATCTTTGGATAATGGGAAGAAACTGGAGCACCCAGAGGAAACCTCCACGCACAGAGGGGGAATGTGCAAACTCCACAGTCGCCAGAGGCTGGAATTGAACCTGAGTCCCTGGTGCTGTGAGGCAATAGTGCTAACAACTGAGCCACCATTCCATCCTTGTTAGGGAGTAAGCACATTATATCATTATAGTATAAATATTTAGATGATTGGGCGAAATAAACCTCGACGAAGAATGCCACTGTTCACTCAGCTGACTCCTTCAGTTGGTTTACAGTCCTCTTTTTAATTGCCAAACGTTTAGTACTCTTGTACATTGTACTGAGAAATCCATTTACGGAGTAAAGTTTTAGCTTCTGTTTCTAGGAAATGTACTTTTCTTTAAATTACTTGTTGCTTGTTACGTTGTAAAATATTTGAGGAGAAAGTGAGGTCTGCAGATGCTGGAGATCAGAGATGGAAATGTGTTGCTGGAAAAACGCAGCAGGTCAGGCAGCATCTAGGGAACAGGAGAATCGACGTTTCGGGCATTAGCCCTTCTTCCTGAAGAAGGGCTAATGCCCGAAACGTCGATTCTCCTGTTCCCTAGATGCTGCCTGACCTGCTGCGTTTTTCCAGCAACACATTTCCACATTGTAAAATATATCAGTTCTAATCTGTGGTCAATATTTTTCTCGAGTTGTGTGTGGGCTTAATTTTTTTTCATTTCTCTGGATGTGGTCATTACTGGTGTTTAATCATCCATAATTGCCCTGAGAAAGTAATGAATTATCACTCTGAACTGTGGCAGATTATTTTTTAAAGCAAACTTAACACAGTTGACTGGCTTGCTAGACCACTCAAGTCAGTTAAGAGTCACGCACATTGTTGTGGGACTGCAATTGCATCCAAGTCACAAGGTGCGCACAATAGGTTTCGTTTCCTTCACTCATAATCCAGCAACGTCATGGGACTTGCTGATATCAGCTTTTTAATTCTCGATTTCATTTTCTAAAAAAAAAAATTCTCCAATTGCCATGCTGAGGTGTGAACTCTGGGGTTATTAATTCTGGATTCTGATTGCTATCCCAGTAATGCAGCCACAACAGTACTGCATCTTTTAACAACAGTGTAAAAGTGGAGCTCATAATGTGATCTTGTTTTGTGACATGGTGTGCCATGCTTCTAGTTTTCACAATAGCCACTGTGGAGTTTTTGGTTTTTAGTGTGTTCGAATGTATAGGTATTAAAAATCAAATAGAAGGAAATCAAACTGTTAGAGACATACCCACTATCACTACCTCACCACGCTGCCCCCACTCCCAACCACCACCACCAAAAAAATCTGCGGCTTCCCCTACCCCCACCTCCATTCCTGAAGATGGGTTATACTGTACCAGAAACGTTGACCTCTCCACTTCCTGATGCTGCCTGGTTTCTTCCAGCCTCCTGTTTGTCTACTTTTTCAAATTATAGCATTTATGTTCTCATTAATTTTCAAATGTCATTTCCCAGCATGTGCTATTTCCTGATGTTTTGGCTCCAAACAAAATGTTCTCTTATTATCAGATAATCGGTTTTGCTTTACTGAGTTTTTTTTACAACTTGAGGTTTGTGCAGTGTCATGTACGGAAATGTTGAAATTGAGTCTGTAGTTTGACTCTTTTTGGGTGGTTGTTGGATATTTATCCTTTTGAGAGAAAACATTTTCTCCCTTTGTTTCAAGATCACTGAATAATTTATCACTGTTCTCAGTTAAATCAAAGCTTGTGGACAGGATTGCTATTAATGTTGGTGAGTAGTATGAGTATTCTCAGCATTTTTATTCCACCCATTTTCTATTGCTATTATAAAGACAGTTACAAAGCCGTCAAGGCTGAGTTGTCCAAAGTAGACTTTTTTAAAAAAAAATTAAGCTAAAGGACAAGTGGATAAGCAGTTGCAGATCTTTTCAAAGAAATATTTTTCCTCAACAAAGGTATTCCATTGGAAAATAAAGCCTCTGAAATGAGGTTAAAATCTGTGGCTAAGTAAAGAAATATCAAATGGAAACAAAAGACAAATGATCAGGAGATTGCTGGTCAATCAGAAGTTTGGACAAAACTTTATAAACCAGAAAAGGGTGACAGAAAAGCAAAGGGAGGGGGGGGGTGGAAATCAATTGGGTAAACCAGTAAAATGTACAAAAGCAGACTTTTATAAGAGTTCCAAAAATATATAAAAAGGAAGACGATTAAATGTTCTTCCCTATGAAGGAACAAAATGAAGTGAAATTTTAAAACTTATTCATGGTATGTGCGCCTCACTTGCTGGAGCAACATTTATTGCCCATCTGTAGTTACCCTTGAGAAGGTGATGGTGAGCCGCTGCCTTCAACTAGTATAGGTAGACGTACAGTGCCATTATGGAGAGGGATCCAGGATTTTGATCCAGTGACGCTGAAGAATATACTTAGAACTATTTTCTACCTGCTATGGCTTTAAAAAACATTGAAAGCATTGCAATAATAACAAAATCAGGGCAAACGGTGAGGGGAGGAAATAAAAATGTTCAATATCGTCGGTGAAAAGTTACTAGGCAAACTAATGAGACAAAAAGCTCTTGGAGTCCACTGAAACTGCTGGTTTAAGATCTTTTTTTAAAAAAAGGTGCAAGTAGTGATCATGGGTGTATTGGATGTAAATTTCCATAGTTCCCTAGATTCTGGAATAGTCCCAGTGGATTCAAAACAATATATGTAGTCCATCCTTTCAAGAAAGGAAGGGAATAATGCAGGAAACTTGTGATAATTGTCCTCACATCTGACATTAGGAGAATGTTGGAAAATAGTATTAGTGAAGTAGTGGCTGTAAAACTAACTAATATGATTTGGAGATGCTGGTGTTGGACTGGGGTGTACAAAGTTAAAAATCTCACAACACCAGGTTATAGTCCAACATGTTTAATTGGAAGCACACTAGCTTTCGGAGCGACACTCCTTCATCAGGTGATTGTGGAGGGCTCGATCGTAACACAGAATTTATAGCAAAAATTTGCAGTGTGATGTAACTGAAATTATACATTGAAGAATTGATTGTCTGTTAAGCCTTTCATCTGTTAGAATACAGATCTTTCATGAAAGAAGTGAAACTATCACTGTATTCTAACAGATGAAAGGCTTAACAGACAATCAATTCTTAAATGAATAATTTCAGTTACATCACACTGCAAACGTTTGCTATAAATTCTGTGTTACGATCGAGCCCTCCACAATCACCTGATGAAGGAGTGACGCTCCGAAAGCT